>NC_142133.1:957500-962500 GCF_024610735.1 Ursus americanus | reverse complement strand
ACATTTGGGTTAGGTTTAGTGTTAGGTTAGGGTTAGGGTTAGGGTAGGGTTAGGGTTAGGATTAGGGTAAGGGTTATGATTCGGGTTCGGAATTGGGTTAGGGTTCGGGTTAGGGCTCAGGTTAGGGATAGGGTTAGGGTTAGGGTCGGGTTAGGATTAGGGTTCGGGTTAGGGTTACGGTTAGGTTTAGGGCTAGGGTTAGTTTTAGGTTTCGGGTTAAAGTTAGGGTTGCGGTTCGGGTTCGGGTTAGGGATAGGGTTTGGGTTACGGTTCCTCTTAGGTTTCGGTTTAGGGTTAGGGTTAGGTTTGGGTTAGGGTTACGGTTATGATTCGGGTTCGGAATCGGGTTAGGGTTCGGGTTAGGGCTCAGGTTAGGGATAGGGTTAGGGTTAGGGTCGGGTTAGGATTAGGGTTCGGGTTAGGGTTACGGTTAGGTTTAGGGCTAGGGTTAGTGATAGGTTTCGGGTTAAGGTTAGGGTTGCGGTTCGGGTTCGGGTTAGGGATAGGGTTTGGGTTACGGTTCCTCTTAGGGTTCAGTTTAGGGTTAGGGTTAGGTTTGGGTTAGGGTTAGGGTTTGGATTCGGGTTCGGGTTAGGGTTAGGTTTAGAGTAAGGGTTCGGGTTAGGGTTAGGGTTAGGTTAGGGTCGGGTTAGGGTTTGTGTTCGGGTTAGGGTTAGGGTTATGGTTAGGGTTAGGGTTAGGATTCGGTTTAGGGTTCTGGTTAGGGTTAGGGTTCGGGTTGGTTTGGGTTAGGGTTAGGGTTAGTGTTAAGGTTCGGGTTAGGGTTAGGGTTTGGGTTAGGGTTCCTCTTAGGGTTCGGTTTAGGGTTACGGTTAGGGTTAGGGTTAGTGTTAGGGTTACGGTTAGGGTTCGGGTTCGGGTTCGGGTTAGGGTTCAGGTTAGGGCTAGGGTTTGGATTCGGGTTCGTGTTAGGGTTATGGTTAGGGTTCGGGTTCGGGTTAGGGTTCAGGTTCGGGTTCAGGTTAGGGATAGGGTTAGGGTTAGGGTCAGGTTAGGGTTAGCGTTCGGGTTAGGGTTACGGTTACGGTTAGGGTTACGGTTCGTGTTCGGGTTAGGGTTAGGGTTAGGGTTAGGGTTCAGGTTACGGATAGGGTTAGGGTTAGGTTCGGATTAGGGTTAGGGTTCGGGTTAGGGTTACGGTTAGGGTTAGGGTTCGGGTTCGGGTTAGGGTTAGGGTTAGATTTCAGGTTAGTGATAGGGTTAGAGTTAGGGTCGGGTTAGGGTTAGTGTTCGGGTAAGGGTTACGGTTAGTGTTAGGTTTCGGGTTGGGTTAGGGTTGGGGTTAGGGTTAGGGTTAGGGTTCGGATTTGGGTTAGGTTTCGGGTTAGGGTTAGGGTGCGGGTTCGGTTTTGGGTTAGGGTTCTGATTCAGGTAACGTCTGGGTTAGGGTTAGTGTTTGGCTTCGGGTTCGAGTTAGGTTTAGGGTTAGGGTTCGTTTTAGTGTTAGGGTGAGGGTTCGGATCAGGGTTAGGGTTAGGGTTACGGTTAGGGTTAGGGTTATGATTCGGGTTCAGGATCGGGTTAGGGTTAGGGTTAAGGTTAGTGTTCAGGTTAGGGTAAGGGTTAGGGTTAGGGCGGGTAGGGTTAGGGTTTGGGTTAGGGTTACGGTTAGGGTTAGGGTTCGGGTTCAGGTTAGGGTTCGGGTTAGGGGTGGGGTTACGGTTTGAGTTCAGGTTAGGGTTAGGGTTTGGGTTAGGGTTCCTCTTAGGGTTCGGGTTAGGGTTAGGGTTATGTTTGGGTTAGGGTTAGGGTTAGGGTTAGGGTTAGGGTTAAGGTTAGGGATAGGGTTAGGGTTAGGGTTCGGGTTAGGTTAGGGTTAGGGTTAGGGTTAGGTTAGGGTTAGGGTTAGGGTTAGGGTACGGTTACGGTTCGGGTTAGGGTTAGGTTTTGGGTTAGGGTTCCTCTTAGGATTCGGTTTAGGGTTAGGGTTAGGGTTAGGTTTGGGTTAGGGTTAGGGTTTAGATTCGAGTTCGGGATAGGGTTAGGGTTAGGGTTAAGGTTCGGGTTAGGGTTATGGTTAGGGTTCGGGTTAGGGTTTGGGTTCGGATTAGGGTTCGGGTTAGTGTTAGGGTTCGGGTTTGGGTTAGGGTTCGGGTGTAAGGGTTAGGGTTAGCGTTAGGGTTAGGGGCAGGTTTCAGGTTAGGGATAGGGTTAGGGTTAGGGTCGGGTTAGGGTTAGTGTTCGGGTAAGGGTTATGGTTAGGGTTAGGGTTCGGGTTCGGGTTAGGGTTAGGGTTAGGGTTAGGGTTAGGGTTCCGGTTACGGTTAGGGTTAGTGTTAGGTTTCGGTTTAGGGTTAGTTGCGGGTTCGGTTTTGGGTTAGGGTTCGGGTTAGGGTAACGTTTGGGCTAGGGTTAGTGTTTGGCTTTGGGTTCGGGTTAGGGTTAAGGTTAGGGTTAGGGTTAGGGTTCGGGTTAGGGTTCGGGTTAGGGTTCGGGTTCGGGTTAGGGTTCAGGTTAGGGTTAGGGTTATGGTTAGGGTTAGGGTTAGGGTTCTGGTTTGGGTTAGGGTTAGGGTTAGGGTTTGGGTTCGGTTACGGTTAGGGTTTGCATTAGGGTTCCTCTTTGGGTTCGGTTTAGGGTTAGGGTTAGGGTTAGGATTGGGTTAGGGTTAGGGTTTGGGTTAGGGTTAGGGTTAGGGTTCGGGTTAGGGTTCGGGTTCAGGTTAGGGTTCGGGTTAGGGTTAGGGTTCGGGTTTGGGTTAGGTTTCGGGTTAGGGTTAGGGTGCTGGTTCGGTTTTGGGTTAGGGTTCCGGTTCAGGTAACATCTGGGTTAGGGTTAGTGTTCGGCTTCGGGTTCGAGTTAGGTTTAGGGTTAGGGTTCGTGTTAGTGTTAGGGTGAGCTTTCGGATCAAGGTTAGGGTTAGGGTTATGGTTAGGGTTAGGGTTATGATTCGGGTTCGGGATCGGGTTAGGGTTAGTGTTCGGGTTAGGGTTACGGTTAGGGTTAGGGTTCGGGTTCGGGTTCTGGTTACGGTTAGGGTTAGGGTTTAGGTAGGGATAGGGTTAGGGTATGGGTCGGCTTAGGGTTAGGGTTACTGTTCGGGTTCAGGTTAGGGTTAGGGTTCTGGTTAGGTTTCGGGTTCGGGTTAGGGTTAGAGTTAGGGTTAGGGTTCCGGTTATGGTTAGGTTTAGGGTTAGGTTTCCGGTTATGGTTAGGCTTAGGTTTAGGGTTAGGGTTCCTCTTAGGGTTCAGTTTAGGGTTAGGGTTAGGGTTAGGTTTGGATTAGGGTTAGGGTTTGGATTCGGGTTCGGGTTAGGCTTAGGGTTAGGTTTCGGGTTAGGGTTATGGTTAGGGTTCGAGTTAGGGTTCGGGTTCGTGTTAGAGTTCGGGTTAGGTTTAGGGTTCGGGTTTGGGTTAGGGATCGGGTGAGGTTTAGGGCTACGGTTAGGATTAGTGTTAGGGTTAGGGTTAGGGTTCGGGTTAGGGTTCAGGTTAGGGTTAGGGTTTGGATTCGGGTTCGGTTTAGGGTTAGGGTTAGGGTTAGGTTTCGGGTTAGGGTTAGGGTTTCGTTCGGGTTTGGGTTAGGTTTAGGGTTTGGGTTAGGTTTCCTCTTAGGTTCGGGTTAGGGTTAGGGTTAGGGTTAGGGTTAGGGTTAAGGTTAGGGTTAGGGTTAGGGTTCTGGTTTGGGTTAGGGTTAGGGTTAGGGTTCAGGTTGGGTTAGGGTTAGGGTTAGTGTTAGGGTTCGGGTTAGGTTTCGGGTTCAGGTTAGCGTTCGAGTTAGGGTTAGGGTTCGGGTTTGGGTTAGGTTTCGGGTTAGGGTTAGGGTGCGGGTTCGGTTTTGGGTTAGGGTTCGGGTTCAGGTAACGTCTGGGTTAGGGTTAGTGTTTGGCTTCGGGTTCGAGTTAGGTTTAGGGTTAGGGTTTGTGTTAGTGTTAGGGTGAGGGTTCGGATCAGGGTTAGGGTTAGGGTTACGGTTAGGGTTAGGGTTATGATTCGGGTTCAGGATCAGGTTAGGGTTAGGGTTAGGGTTAGGGTTAGGGTAAGGGTTAGGGTAAGGGTTAGGGTTAGGGTCGGGTAGGGTTAGGGTTTGGGTTAGGGTTACGGTTAGGGTTAGGGTTAGGGTTAGGGTTAGCTTTCGGGTTAGGGGTGGGGTTACGGTTTGGGTTCGGGTTAGGGTTAGGGTTTGGGTTAGGGTTCCTCTTAGGGTTCGGTTTAGGGTTAGGGTTAGGGTTAGGTTTAGGTTAGGGTTAGGGTTTGGATTCGGGTTCGGGTTCGGGTTCGGGTTAGGGTTAGGGTTCGGGTTCGGGTTCTGGTTAGGGTTAGCGTTAGGGTTCAGGTAGGGATAAGGTTAGCGTAAGGGTTGGCTTAGGGTTAGGGTTAGGGTTAGGGTTAGGGTTAGGGTTAGGGTTCGGGTTTGGGTTAGGTTTCGGGTTAGGGTTAGGGTGCTGGTTCGGTTTTGGGTTAGGGTTCGGGTTCAGGTAACATCTGGGTTAGGGTTAGTGTTTGGCTTCGGGTTCGAGTTAGGTTTAGGGTTAGGGTTCGTGTTAGTGTTAGGGTGAGCTTTCGGATCAAGGTTAGGGTTAGGGTTACAGTTAGGGTTAGGGTTATGATTCGGGTTCGGGATCGGGTTAGGGTTAGTGTTCGGGTTAGGGTTACGGTTAGGGTTAGGGTTTGGGTTCGGGTTCTGGTTACGGTTAGGGTTAGGGTTCAGGTAGGGATAGGGTTAGGGTATGGGTCGGCTTAGGGTTAGGGTTACTGTTCGGGTTCAGGTTAGGGTTAGGGTTAGGGTTCTGGTTAGGTTTCGGGTTCGGGTTAGGGTTAGAGTTAGGGTTAGGGTTCCGGTTATGGTTAGGTTTAGGGTTAGGTTTCCGGTTATGGTTAAGCTTAGGTTTAGGGTTAGGGTTCCTCTTAGGGTTCAGTTTAGGTTTAGGGTTAGGGTTAGGTTTGGATTAGGGTTAGGGTTTGGATTCGGGTTCGGGTTAGGCTTAGGGTTAGGTTTCGGGTTAGGGTTATGGTTAGGGTTCGAGTTAGGGTTCGGG
>NC_142133.1:930000-952500 GCF_024610735.1 Ursus americanus | reverse complement strand
TAGGGTTAGGGTTCGGGTTCGGGTTATGGTAGGGTTACGGTTAGGGTTACGTTTAGAGTTAGGGTTACGATTCGGGTTCGGTGTCAGGTTAGGGTTAGGGTTAGGGTTGGGTTAGGGATAAGGTAGGGTTAGGGTCGGGTTAGGGTTAGGGTTTGCGTTAGGGTTACGGTTAGGGTTTGGGTTCGGGTTCGGGTTAGGGTTAGGATTGGGTTAGGGTTAGGGTTTGGGTTAGGGTTAGGGTTAGGGTTCGGGTTAGGGTTCGGGTTCAGGTTAGGGTTCGGGTTGGGTTACGGTTAGGGTTTGCGTTAGGGTTCCTCTTTGGGTTTGGTTTAGGGTTAGGGTTAGGGTTAGGATTGGGTTAGGGTTAGGGTTTGGGTTAGGGTTAGGGTTAGGGTCGGGTTAGAGTTCGGGTTCAGGTTAGGGTTCGGGTTCGGGTTCGGGTTAGGGTTAGGGTTAGGGTTATGGTTAGGGTTAGGGTTATGATTCGGGTTCGGGATCGGGTTAGGGTTAGTGTTCGGGATAGGGTTACGGTTAGGGTTAGGGTTTGGGTTCGGGTTCTTGTTAGGGTTAGGGTTAGGGTTCAGGTAGGGATAGGGTTAGGGTATGGGTCGTCTTAGGGTTAGGGTTACTGTTCGGGTTCAGGTTAGGGTTAGTGTTCTGGTTAGGTTTCGGGTTCAGGTTAGGTTTAGAGTTAGGGTTAGGGTTCCGGTTATGGTTAGGTTTAGGGTTAGGTTTCCGATTAGGGTTAGTGTGCGTGTTCGGTTTTGCGTTAGGGTTCCGGTTCGGGTAACGTTTGGGTTAGGGTTAGTGTTTGGCTTCGGGTTCGGGTTAGGTTTAGGGTTAGGGTTCGGGTTCGGGTTAGGGTTAGGGATCGGATCAGGGTTAGGGTTAGGGTTTCGGTACGGTTACGGTTACGGTTAGGGTTAGGGTTAGGGTTAGGTTTAGGGTTAGGGTTGGGTTAGGGTTAGGGTTAGGGTTAGGGTTAGGTTTCGGGTTAGGGTTAGGGTGCGGGTTCGGTTTTGGGTTAGGGTTCGGGTTCAGGTAACGTCTGGGTTAGCGTTAGTGTTTGGTTTCGAGTTCGGGTTAGGTTTTGGGTTAGGGTTCATGTTAGAGTTAGGGTTAGGGAACGGATCAGGGTTAGGGTAGGGTTACGGTTAGGGTTAGGGTTATGATTCGGGTTCGGGATCGGGTTAGGGTTAGTGTTCGGGTTAGGGTTACGGTTAGGGTTAGGGTTCGGGTTCGGGTTCTGGTTAGGTTTAGGGTTAGGGTTCAGGTAGGGATAAGGTTAGGGTATGGGTCAGCTTAGGGTTAGGGTTACTGTTCGGGTTCAGGTTAGGGTTAGGGTTCTGGTTAGGTTTCGGGTTCGGGTTAGGGTTAGAGTTAGGGTTAGGGTTCCGGTTATGGTTAGGTTTAGGGTTAGGTTTCCGGTTATGTTTAGGGTTAGGGTTAGGGTTAGGGTTCCTCTTAGGGTTCGGTTTAGGGTTAGGGTTAGGGTTAGTTTTGGGTTAGGGTTAGGGTTAGGGTTAGGGTTAGGTTAGGGTTAGGGTTAGGGTTAGGGTTATGGTTAGGGTTAGGGTTATGATTCGGGTTCGGGATCGGGTTAGGGTTAGTGTTCGGGATAGGGTTACGGTTAGGGTTAGGGTTTGGGTTCGGGTTCTTGATAGGGTTAGGGTTAGGGTTCAGGTAGGGATAGGGTTAGGGTATGGGTCGGCTTAGGGTTAGGGTTACTGTTCGGGTTCAGGTTAGGGTTAGTGTTCTGGTTAGGTTTCGGGTTCGGGTTAGGTTTAGAGTTACGGTTAGGGTTCCGGTTATGGTTAGGTTTAGGGTTAGGTTTCCGATTAGGGTTAGTGTATGTGTTCGGTTTTGGGTTAGGGTTCCGGTTCGGGTAACGTTTGGGTTAGGGTTAGTGTTTGGCTTCGGGTTCGGGTTAGGGTTACGGGTCTTATCAGGGTTAGGGTTAGGGTTTCGGTACGGTTCCGGTTACGGTTAGGGTTAGGGTTAGGGTTAGGTTTAGGGTCAGGGTTGGGTTAGGGTTAGGGTTAGGGTTAGGGTTAGGGTTCGGGTTAGGTTTCGGGTTAGGGTTAGGGATCGGGTTCGGTTTTGGGTTAGGGTTCGGGTTCAGGTAACGTCTGGGTTAGTGTTAGTGTTTGGCTTTGGGTTCGGGTTGGGTTTAGGGTTAGGGTTCGTGTTAGTGTTAGGGTTAGGGTTCGGATCAGGATTAGGAATAGGGTTAGGGTTACGGTTAGGGTTAGGGTTATGATTCGGGTTCAGGATCGGGTTAGGGTTCGGGTTAGGGCTCAGGTTAGGTATAGGGTTAGGGTTAGGGTCGGGTTAGGGTTAGGGTTCGGGTTAGGGTTATGGTTCGGTTTAGGACTAGGGTTAGTTTAGGTTTCGGGTTAGGGTTAGGGTTGCGGTTCGGGTTCGGGTTAGGGTTAGGGTTTGGGTTACGGTTCCTCTTAGGGTTCGGTTTAGGGTTAGGGTTAGGTTTGGGTTAGGGTTAGGGTTTGGATTCGGGTTCGGGTTCGGTTTAGGTTTAGGGTTAGGGTTCGGGTTAGGGTTAGGGTTAGGGTCAGGTTAGGGTTTGTGTTCGGGGGTTAGGTTTAGGGTTAGGGTTCCATTTATGGTTAGGGTTAGGGTTAGGGTTAGGGTTAGGGTTAAGGTTCAGATTCAGGTCCTGTTAGGGTTCGTGTTCAGGTTAGGGTTAGTGTTAGATTTAGGGTTCGGGTTCAGGTTAGGGTTCAGGTTCGGGTTCAGGTTAGGGATAGGGTTAGAGTTAGGGTGGGTTAGGGTTAGCGTTCGGGTTAGGGTTGCGGTTTTGGTTAGGGTTACGGTTCGGATTAAGGTTAGGATTAGGGTTAGGGTTAGAGTTTGGGTTCAGTTTAGGGTTAGGGTTAGGGTTAGGGTTAGGGTTCGGGCTTGGGTTAGGGTTAGGGTTAGGGTTATGGTTAGGGTTAGGGTTAGTGTGCGGGTTAGGGTTAGGGTTAGGGTTAGGGTTAGGGTTAGGGTTAGGTTTCCGGTTATGGTTAGGGTTAGGGTTAGGGTTAGGTTTAGGGTTCCGGTTATAGTTAGGTTTAGGGTTAGGTTTCGGTTTAGGGTTAGTTGCGGGTTCGGTTTTGGGTTAGGGTTCGGGTTCGGGTAACGTTTGGGCTAGGGTTAGTGTTTGGCTTTGGGTTCGGGTTAGGGTTAAGGTTAGGGTTAGGGTTAGGGTTAGGGTTTTGTTACGGTTTGGGTTCGGGGTAGGGTTCGGGTTAGGGTTAGGGTTACGGTTAGGGTTAGGGTTAGGGTTCTGGTTTGGGTTAGGGTTAGGGTTCGGGTTGGGTTAGGGTTAGGGTTAGGGTTAGGGTTCGGGTTAGGTTTCGGGTTAGGGTTAGGGTTAGGGTTAGGGTTAGGGTTAGGGTTCAGGTTAGGGATAGGGTTAGGGTTAGGGTCGGTTTAGGGTTAGGGTTCGGGTTAGGGTTAGGGTTAGGGTTCGGGTTGGTTTGGGTTAGGGGTGGGGTTACGGTTTGAGTTCGGGTTAGGGTTAGGGTTTGGGTTAGGGTTCCTCTTAGGGTTCGATTAAGCGTTAGGGTTAGGGTTAGGTTTGGGTTAGGGTTAGGGTTTGGATTCGGGTTCGGGTTAGGGTTAGGATTAGGGTTAGGGTTCGGTTTTGGGTTATGGTTAGGTTTCGGATTAGGGTAAGGTTCGGGTTAGGGTTCGGGTTAGGGTTAGGGTTCGGGTTTGGGTTAGGGTTAGGGTTAGGGTTATGGTTAGGGTTAGGGTTAGTGTGCGGGTTAGGGTTAGGGTTAGGGTTAGGGTTAGGGTTAGGT
This sequence comes from Ursus americanus, assembly GCF_024610735.1. Taxonomy (NCBI): domain Eukaryota; kingdom Metazoa; phylum Chordata; class Mammalia; order Carnivora; family Ursidae; genus Ursus; species Ursus americanus. The sequence continues at coordinate 948,694 of NC_142133.1, read as the reverse complement.
TTCCGGTTATGGTTATGGTTAGGGTTAAGGTTAGGGTTAGGGTTAGGGTTAGGGTTAGGGTTCGGGTTAGGGTTCGGGTTCGGGGTAGGGTTCGGGTTAGGGTTAGGGTCACGGTTAGGGTTAGGGTTAGGGTTCTGGTTTGGGTTAGGGTTAGGGTTAGGGTTCGGGTTGGGTTAGGGTTAGGGTTAGGGTTAGGGTTCGGGTTAGTTTTCGGGTTCAGGTTAGGTTTCGGGTTAGGGTTAGGGTTCGGGTTTGGGTTAGGTTTCGGGTTAGGGTTAGGGTGCGGGTTCGGTTTTGGGTTAGGGTTCGGGTTCAGGTAACGTCTGGGTTAGGGTTAGTGTTTGGCTTCGGGTTCGATTTTGGTTTAGGGTTAGGGTTCGTTTCAGTGTTAGGGTGAGGGTTCGGATCAGGGTTAGGGTTAGGGTTACGGTTAGGGTTAGGGTTATGATTCGGGTTCAGGATCGGGTTAGGGTTAGGGTTAGGGTTAGGGTTAGTGTTCAGGTTAGGGTAAGGGTTAGGGTTAGGGCGGGTAGGGTTAGGGTTTGGGTTAGGGTTACGGTTAGGGTTAGGGTTAGGGTTAGGGTTAGCTTTCGGGTTAGGGGTGGGGTTACGGTTTGAGTTCAGGTTAGGGTTAGGGTGTGGGTTAGGGTTCTTCTTAGGGTTCGGGTTAGGGTTAGGGTTATGTTTGGGTTAGGGTTAGGGTTAGGGTTAGGGTTAGGGTTAAGGTTAGGGATAGGGTTAGGGTTAGTGTTCGGGTTAGGTTAGGGTTAGGGTTAGGGTTAGGTTAGGGTTAGGGTTAGGGTTAGGGTTAGGGTCAGGTTTTGGGTTAGGGTTCCTCTTAGGATTCGGTTTAGGGTTAGGGTTAGGGTTAGGTTTGGGTTAGGGTTAGGGTTTAGATTCGAGTTCGGGATAGGGTTAGGGTTAGGGTTAAGGTTCGGGTTAGGGTTATGGTTAGGGTTCGGGTTAGGGTTTGGGTTCGGATTATGGTTCGGGTTAGTGTTAGGGTTCGGGTTTGGGTTAGGGTTCGGGTTTGGGTTAGGGTTCGGGTGTAAGGGTTAGGGTTAGCGTTAGGGTTAGGGGCAGGTTTCAGGTTAGGGATAGGGTTAGGGTTAGGGTCGGGTTAGGGTTAGTGTTCGGGTAAGCGTTATGGTTAGGGTTAGGGTTCGGGTTAGGGTTAGGGTTAGGGTTAGGGTTAGGGTTAGGGTTCCGGTTACGGTTAGGGTTAGTGTTAGGTTTCGGTTTAGGGTTAGTTGCGGGTTCGGTTTTGGGTTAGGGTTCGGGTTAGGGTATCGTTTGGGCTAGGGTTAGTGTTTGGCTTTGGGTTCGGGTTAGGGTTAAGGTTAGGGTTAGGGTTAGGGTTACGGTTCGGGTTTGGGTTAGGTTTAGGGTTTGGGTTAGGTTTCCTCTTAGGTTCGGGTTAGGGTTAGGGTTAGGGTTAGGGTTCCGGTTATGGTTAGGTTTAGGGTTAGGTTTCCGATTAGGGTTAGTGTGCGTGTTCGGTTTTGGGTTAGGGTTCTGGTTCGGGTAACGTTTGGGTTAGGATTAGTGTTTGGCTTCGGGTTCGGGTTAGTTTAGGGTTAGGGTTCGTGTTAGTGTTAGGGTTAGGGATCGGATCAGGGCTAGGGTTAGGGTTACGGTTACGGTTACGGTTAGGGTTAGGGTTAGGGTTAGGGTTAGGGTTGGGTTAGGGTTAGGGTTAGGTTTGGGTTTGGGTTAGGGTTTAGATTCGGGTTCGGGATAGGGTTAGGGTTAGGGTTAAGGTTCGGGTTAGGGTTATGGTTAGGGTTCGGGATAGGGTTTGGGTTCGGATTAGGGTTCGGGTTAGTGTTAAGGTTCGGGTTTGGGTTAGGGTTCGGGTGTAAGGGTTAGGGTTAGCGTTAGCGTTAGGGGCAGGTTTCAGGTTAGGGATAGGGTTAGGGTTAGGGTCGGGTTAGGGTTAGTGTTCGGGTAAGGGTTATGGTTAGGGTTCGGGTTCGGGTTCAGGTTAGGGTTAGGGTTAGGGTTAGGATTGGGTTAGGGTTAGGGTTTGGGTTAGGGTTAGGGTTAGGGTTAGGGTTCGGGTTAGAGTTAGGGTTAGGGTTAGGGTTAGGGTTAGGGTTATGGGTTAGGGTTAGGGTTAGGGTTAGGGTTAGGGTTAGGGTTCGGGTTAGGGTTCGGGTTTGGGTTAGGGTTACGGTTAGGGTTAGGTTTAGGGTTCTGGTTTGGGTTAGGGTTAGGGTTCGGGTTGGGTTAGGGTTAGGGTTAGGGTTAGGGTTAGGGTTAGGGTTAGGGTTAGGGTTATGATTCGGGTTCAGGATCGGGTTAGGGTTAGGGTTAGGGTTAGGGTTCAGGTTAGGGTAAGGGTTAGGGTTCGGGTTATGGTAGGGTTACGGTTAGGGTTACGTTTAGAGTTAGGGTTACGATTCGGGTTCGGTGTCAGGTTAGGGTTAGGGTTCGGGTTGGGTTAGGGATAAGGTAGGGTTAGGGTCGGGTTAGGGTTAGGGTTTGGGTTAGGGTTAGGATTGGGTTAGGGTTAGGGTTTGGGTTAGGGTTAGGGTTAGGGTTCGGGTTAGGGTTCGGGTTCAGGTTAGGGTTCGGGTTGGGTTACGGTTAGGGTTTGCGTTAGGGTTCCTCTTTGGGTTTGGTTTAGGGTTAGGGTTAGGGTTAGGATTGGGTTAGGGTTAGGGTTTGGATTCGGGTTCGGGTTAGGGTTAGGATTAGGGTTAGGGTTCTGTTTAGGGTTATGGTTAGGTTTCGGATTAGGGTAAGGTTCGGGTTAGGGTTCGGTTTAGGGTTAGGTTTCGGGTTTGGGTTAGGGTTCGGGTGAGGTTTAGGGCTAGGGTTAGCATTAGGTTTCGGGTTTCGGTTAGGGTTCAGGTTCGGGTTCTGTTTCGGGTTCAGGTTCGGGTTAGGGTTAGGGTTAGGGTTACGGTTCGGGTTAGGGTTAGGGTTCGGGTTCAGGTTATGGTTAGCGTTACGGTTAGGGTTACGTTTAAAGATGGGGTTACGATTCGGGTTCAGTGTCAGGTTAGGGTTAGGGTTAGGGTTCAGTTTAGGGATAAGGTTAGGGTTAGGGTTGGGTTAGGGTTAGGGTTTGCGTTAGGGTTACGGTTAGGGTTAGGGTTCGGGTTCGGTTTCGGGTTAGGGTTAGGGTTAGGGTTCAGGTAGGGATAGGGTTAGGGTAAGGGTCGGGTTAGGGTTAGTGTTCGGGTTAGGGTTACGGTTAGGGTTAGGGTTCGGGTTCGGGTTTGGGTTAGGGTTAGGGCTAGGGTTCAGGTAAGGATCGGGTTAGGTTAAGGATCGGGTTTGGTTTACTTTTCGGGTTCAGGTTAGGGTTAGGGTTTTGGTTAGGTTTCCGGTTCGGGTTAGGGTTAGGGTTAGGGTTCAGGTTAGGGATAGGGTTAGGGTTAGGGTCGGATTAGGGTTAGGGTTCGGGTTAGGGTTACGGTTAGGGTTAGGGTTCGGGTTCGGGTTAGGGTTCAGTTTTGGGTTAGGGTTAGGGTTAGGGTTCGGGTTAGGTTTCGGGTTAGGGTTAGGGTGCGTGTTCGGTTTTGGGTTAGGGTTCGGGTTCAGGTAACGTCTGGGTTAGGGTTAGGGTTAGGGTTAGGGTTAGGGTTCGTGTTAGAGTTAGGGTTAGGGTTCGGATCAGGTTTAGGGTTAGGGTTACGCTTAGGGTTAGGATTATGATGCAGGTTCAGGATCGGGTTAGGGTTAGGGTTAGGGTTCAGGTTAGGGATAGGGTTAGGGTTAGGGTCGGGTTTGGGTTAGGGTTCGTGTTAGGGTTTGGGTTAGGGTTAGGGTTACAGTATGGGTCGGGTTAGAGTTAGGGTTTGGGTTAGGGTTCCTCTTAGGGTTCGGGTTAGGGTTAGGGTTAGGGTTAGGTTTGGGTTAGGGTTAGGGTTTGGATTCGTGTTCGGGTTAGGGTTAGGGTTCGGGTTAGGTTTATGGTTAGGGTTAGGCTTAGGGTTAGGTTTCGGGTTTGGGTTAGGGTTCGGGGGTTAGGGTTAGGGTTAGGGTTACGTTTCATGTTAGGGATAGGGTTCGGGTTAGTGTTTGGGTTGGGTTAGGGTTAGTGTTAGGGTTAGGGTTAGGGTTCAGGTTACCTTTCGGGTTAGGGTTAGGGTGCGGATTCGGTTTTCGGTTAGGGTTCGGTTTAGGGTTAGGGTTAGGGATAGGTTTAGGGTTAGGGTTACGGTTAGGGTTAGGGTTAGTGTGCGGGTTCAGTTTTGAGTTAGGGTTCAGGTTCGGGTAACGTTTGCATTAGGGTTAGTGTTTGGCTTCGGGTTGGGGTTAGGTTTAGGGTTAGGTTTCGGGTTAGGTTTAGGGTAAGGGTTTGGGTTAGGGTTCCTCTTAGGGTTCGGTTTATGGTTAGGGTTAGGGTTAGGTTTGGTTTAGGATTAGGGTTTCGATTCGGGTTCGGGTTAGGGTTAGGGTTAGGGTTCGGATTAGGGTTCCGGTTCGGGTTAGGGTTCGGGTTAGGTTTAGGGTTCGGGTTTGGGTTAGGGTTCGGGTGAGGATTAGGGTTAGGGTTAGTGTTCGGGTTAGGGTTAGGGTTCGGGTTCGGGTTGGGGTTAGGGTTACGTTTAGGGTTACGGTTAGGGTTAGGGTTACGATTCGGGTTCGGTGTCAGGTTAGGGTTAGGGTTAGGGTTCAGGTTAGGGATAGGGTTAAGGTTAGGGTCGGGTTAGGGTTAGGGTTCGTGTTAGGGTTAGGGTTAGGTTTAGGGTTAGGGTTAGGGTTAGGGTTAGGGTTAGGGTTAGGGTTCTGGTTTGGGTTAGGGTTAGGGTTAGGGTTAGGGTTAGGGTTACGGTTAGGGTTAGGGTTATGATTCGGGTTCAGGATCGGGTTAGGGTTAGGGTTAGGGTTCAGGTTAGGGATAGGGTTAGGGTTAGGGTCGGGTTAGGGTTAGTGTTCGGGTTAGGGTTACGGTTAGGGTTAGGGTTCGGTTTCGGGTTAGGGTTAGGGTTAGGGTTAGGGTTCCGGTTAGGGTTATGGTTATGGTTAGGGTTAGGGTTAGGTTTAGGGTTAGGTTTCGGGTTAGGGTTAGGGTTTGCGTTAGGGTTCCTCTTAGGGTTCGGATTAGGGTTAGGGTTAGGGTTAGGTTTGGGTTGGCGTTAGGGTTTGGGTTAGGGTTCGGGTTAGGGTTCGGGTTCGGGTGAGGGTTCGGGTTAGGGTTAGGGTTCGGGTTTGGGTTAGGTTTCGGGTGAGGTTAAGGCTAGGGTTAGGGTTAGGTTTCGGTTTTCGGTTAGGGTTCAGGTTCGAGTTCGGTTAGGGTTAGGGTTAGGTGTTAGGGTTAGGGTTAGGGTTAGGGTTCAGGTTAGGGTTCAGGTTAGGGTTAGGGTTTGGATTCAGGTTTGGGTTAGGGTTAGGGTTCGGGTTAGGGTTAGGGTTAAGGTTAGGGTCGGGTAGGGTTAGGGTTTGGGTTAGGGTTATGGTTAGGGTTAGGGTTAGGGTTAGTGTTAGGGTTAGCTTTCGGGTTAGGGGTAGGGTTACGGTTTGGGTTCGGGTTAGGATTAGGGTTTGGGTTAGGGTTCCTCTTAGGGTTCGGTTTAGGGTTAGGGTTAGGGTTTGGATTCGGGTTCGGGTTAGGGTTAGGATTAGGGTTCGGTTTCGGTTTAGGGTTATGGTTAGGTTTCGGATTAGGGTAAGGTTTGGGTTAGGGTTCGGGTTAGGGTTAGGTTTCGGGTTTGGGTTAGGGTTCGAGTGAGGTTTAGGGCTAGGGTTAGCATTAGGTTTCGGGTTTCGGTTAGGGTTCAGGTTCGGGTTCGGTTTCGGGTTCAGGTTCGGGTTAGGGTTAGGGTTAGGGTTCGGGTTAGGGTTAGGGTTCGGGTTCAGGTTATGGTTAGCGTTACGGTTAGGGTTACGTTTAAAGTTAGGGTTACGATTCGGGTTCGGTGTCAGGTTAGGGTTAGGGTTAGGGTTCAGTTTAGGGATAAGGTTAGGGTTAGGGTTGGGTTAGGGTTAGGGTTTGCGTTAGGGTTACGGTCAGGGTTAGGGTTCGGGTTCGGTTTCGGGTTAGGGTTAGGGTTAGGGTTCAGGTAGGGATAGGGTTAGGGTAAGGGTCGGGTTAGGGTTAGTGTTCGGGTTCGGGTTTGGGTTAGGGTTAGGGCTAGGATTCAGGTAAGGATAGGGTTAGGTTAAGGATCGGGTTAGGGTTTGGTTTACTTTTCGGGTTCAGGTTAGGGTTAGGGTTTTGGTAGGTTTCCGGTTCGGGTTCGGGTTAGGGTTAGGGTTAGGGTTCAGGTTAGGGATAGGGTTAGGGTTAGGGTCGGATTAGGGTTAGGGTTCGGGTTAGGGTTACGGTTAGGGTTAGGGTTCGGGTTCGGGTTAGGGTTAGGGTTAGGTTTCAGGTTATTGATAGGGTTAGGGTTAGGGTCGGGTTAGGGTTAGTGTTCCGTATAGAGTTACGGTTAGGGTTAGGTTTCGGGTTGGGTTAGGGTTAGGGTTAGGGTTAGGGTTCGGGTTAGGTTTTGGGTTAGGGTTAGGGTGCGGGTTCGGTTTTGTGTTAGGGTTCGGGTTCAGGTAACGTCTGGGTTAGGGTTAGTGTTTGAGTTCGGGTTCGGGTTTGGTTTAGGTTTAGGGTTCGTGGTAGTATAGGGTTAGGGATCGGATCAGGGTTAGGGTTAGGGTTATGGTTAGGGTTAGGGTTATGATTCGTGTTCGGGATCGGGTTAGGGTTAGTGTTCGGGTTAGGGTTATGGTTAGGGTTAGGGTTCGGGTCCGGGTTCTGGTTAGGGTTAGCGTTAGGGTTCAGGTAGGGATAGGGTTAGGGTAAGGGTCGGCTTAGGGTTAGGGTTAGGGTTAGGGTTAGGGTTAGGGTTAGGGTTAGGGTTAGGGTTCCGGTTATGGTTAGGTTTAGGGTTAGGTTTCCGATTAGGGTTAGTGTGCATGTTCGGTTTTGGGTTAGGGTTTCGGTTCGGGTAACGTTTGGGTTAGGGTTAGTGTTTGGCTTCGGGTTCGGGTTAGGTTTAGCGTTAGGGTTCGTGTTAGTGTTAGGGTTAGGGATCGGATCAGGGTTAGGGTTAGGGTTTCGGTTACGGTTACGGTTACGGTTAGGGTTAGGGTTAGGGTTAGGGTTAGGGTAGGGTTAGGTTTAGGGTTAGGTTAGGGTTAGGGTTAGGGTTAGGGTTAGGGTTTGGGTTAGGTTTCGGGTTAGGGTTAGGGTGCGGGTTCGGTTTTGGGTTAGGGTTCGGGTTCAGGTAACGTCTGGGTTAGCGTTAGTGTTTGGCTTCGAGTTCGGGTTAGGTTTTGGGTTAGGGTTCATGTTAGAGTTAGGGTTAGGGATCGGATCAGGGTTAGGGTTAGGGTTACGGTTAGGGTTAGGGTTATGATTCTGGTTCGGGATCGGGTTAGGGTTAGTGTTCGGGTTAGGGTTACGGTTAGGGTTAGGGTTCGGGTTCGGGTTCTGGTTAGGTTTAGGGTTAGGGTTCAGGTAGGGATAGGGTTAGGGTATGTGTTGGCTTAGGGTTAGGGTTACTGTTCGGGTTCAGGTTAGGGTTAGGGTTCTGGTTAGGTTTCGGGTTCGGGTTAGGGTTAGAGTTAGGGTTAGGGTTCCAGTTATGGTTAGGTTTAGGGTTAGGTTTCCGGTTATGGTTAGGGTTAGGGATAGGGTTAGGGTTCCTCTTAGGGTTCGGTTTAGGGTTAGGGTTAGGGTTAGGTTTGGGTTAGGGTTAGGGTTAGGGTTAGGGTTAGGGTTAGGTTAGGGTTAGGTTAGGGTTAAGGTTAGGGATAGGGTTAGGGTTAGGGTTCGGGTTGGGTTATGGTTAGGGTTAGGGTTAGGGTTAGGATTGGGTTAGGGTTAGGGTTTGGGTTAGGGTTAGGGTTAGGGTTCGGGTTCGGGTTAGGGTTCGGGTTCATGTTAGGGTTCGGGTTAGGGTTAGGGTTCGGATTTGGGTTAGGTTTCGGTTTAGGGTTAGGGTGCGGGTTCGATTTTGGGTTAGGGTTCGGGTTCAGGTAACGTCTGGGTTAGGGTTAGTGTTTGGCTTCGGGTTCGAATTAGATTTAGGGTTAGGGTTCGTGTTAGTGTTAGGGTTAGGGATCGGATCAGGGTTAGGGTTAGGGTTACGGTTAGGGTTAGGGTTATGATTCGGGTTCGGGTTGGGTTACGGTTAGGTTTATGGTTAGGGTTCGAGTTAGGGTTCGGGTTCGGGTTAGAGTTCGGGTTAGGTTTAGGGTTCGGGTTTGGGTTAGGGTTCGGGTGAGGTTTAGGGTTAGGTTTCGGGTTAGGGTTAGGGTTAGGGTTAGCGTTAAGGTTAGGGATAGGGTTAGGTTTAGGGTTCGGGTTGGGTTAGGGTTAGGGTTAGGGTTAGGGTTAGGTTAGGGTTAGGGTTAGGGTTATGGTTCGGGTTCGGGACAGGGTTAGGTTTTGGGTTAGGGTTCCTCTTAGGATTCGGTTTAGGGTTAGGGTTAGGGTTAGGTTTGGGTTAGGGTTAGGGTTTAGAATCGGGTTCGGGATAGTGTTAGGGTTAGGGTTAAGGTTCGGGTTAGGGTTATGGTTAGGGTTCGGGTTAGGGTTCGGGTTCGGATTAGGGTTCGGGTTAGTGTTAGGGTTCGGGTTTGGGTTAGGGTTCGGGTGTAAGGGTTAGGGTTAGCGTTAGGGTTAGGGGCAGGTTTCAGGTTAGGGATAGGGTTAGGGTTAGGGTCGGGTTAGGGTTAGTGTTCGGGTAAGGGTTATGGTTAGGGTTAGGGTTCGGGTTCGGGTTAGGGTTAGGGTTAGTGTTAGGGTTAGGGTTCCGGTTACGGTTAGGGTTAGGGTTAGGTTTCGGTTTAGGGTTAGTTGCGGGTTCGGTTTTGGGTTAGGGTTCGGGTTCGGGTAACGTTTGGGCTAGAGTTAGTGTTTGGCTTTGGGTTCGGTTTAGGGTTAAGGTTAGGGTTAGGGTTTGGATTCGGGTTCGGGTTAGGGTAAGGATTAGGGTTAGGGTTCGGTTAGGGATAGGGTTAGGGTAAGGGTCAGGTTAGGGTTCGGGTTAGGGTTACGGTTCGGGTTTGGGTTAGGGTTCGGGTGAGGTTTAGCGCTTGGGTTAGCATTAGGTTTCGGGTTTCGGTTAGGGTTCAGGTTCGGGTTAGGGTTAGGGTTAGGGTTAGGGTTATGGTTCGGGTTCGGGTTAGGGTTAGGTTTTGGGTTAGGGTTCCTTTTAGGGTTTGGTTTAGGGTTTGGTTAGGGTTAGGTTTGGGTTAGGGTTAGGGTTTGGATTAGGGTTCGGGATAGGGTTAGGGTTAGGGTTAAGGTTCGGGTTAGGGTTATGGTCTAGGGTTCAGGTTAGGGCTTGGGTTAGGGTTTGGGTTAGGGTTAGGGTTCGGGTTAGGGTTATGGTTAGGGTTAGGTTTAGGGTTAGGGTTAGGGTTAGGTTTGGGTCAGGGTTAGGGTTTGGATTCGGGTTCGGGATAGGGTTAGGGGTAGGGTTAACGTTCGGTTTAGTGTTATGGTTAGGGTTCGGGTTAGGGTTTGGGTTAGGGTTAGGGGTAGGTTTCAGGTTAGGGATAGGGTTAGGGTCAGGGTCGGGTTAGGTTTAGTGTTCGAGGTAGGGCTATGGTTAGGGTTAGGCTTAGCGTTCGGGTTAGGGTTATGGTTAGGGTTAGGTTTCAGGTTAGGGACAGGGTTAGGTTTAGGGTTGGATTTTTTTTAGGGTTCGGATTAGGGTTACGGTTAGGGTTAGGGTTCGGGTTCGGGTTTGGGTTCGTGTTAGAGTTAGTGTTCGGGTTAGGGTTAGGGTTCGGATTAGGGGTAGGGTTTGGGTTTGTGTTAGGGTTTGGGGTATGGTTAGGTTTCCGGTTCGGTTTCGGAGTAGGGTTAGGGTTAGGGTAAAGGTTTGCGTTAGGGTTCGTGTTCGGGTTAGGGTTAGGTTTCGGGTTAGTGTTAGGGTTAGGGTTAGGGTTAGGGTTAGGGTTAGGGTTAGGGTTCGGGTTAGGTTTCCGGTTAGCGTTAGGGTTAGGGTTCTGGTTAGGTTTCGGGTTCGGGTTAGGGTTAGCGTTAGGGCTCCCGTTATGTTTAGGTTTAGGTTTAGGTTTCGGGTTAGGGTTCAGTTTAGGGTTCGGGATCGGGTTTGGGTTAGGGTTCGGGTTCGGGTTCAGGTTAGGGATAGGGTTAGGTTTAGGATCGGGTTAGGGTTACGGTTAGGGTTAGGGTTCGGGTTAAGGTTACGGTTAGGGTTAGGGTTTGGATTTGGTTTCGGGTTAGGGTTAGAGTTAGGGTTAGGGTTCGGTTTAGGGTTATGGTTAGGTTTCGGATTAGGGTAAGGTTTGGGTTAGGGTTCGGGTTAGGGTTAGTGTTCGGGTTTGGGTTAGGGTTCGGGTGTAAGGGTTAGGGTTAGCGTTAGGGTTAGGGGCAGGTTTCAGGTTAGGGATAGGGTTAGGGTTAGGGTCGGGTTAGGGATAGTGTTTGGTTAAGGGTTATGGTTAGGGTTAGGGTTCGGGTTCGGGTTAGGGTTAGGGTTAGGGTTCCGGTTACGGTTAGGGTTAGGGTTAGGTTTCGGTTTAGGGTTAGTTGCGGATTCGGTTTTGGGTTAGGGTTCGGGTTCGGGTAATGTTTGGGCTAGGGTTAGTGTTTGGCTTTGGGTTCGGGTTAGGGTTAAGGTTAGGGTTAGTGTTCGGGTTAGGGTTCGGGTTCGGGTTAGGGTTCGGGTTAGGGTTAGGGTTACGGTTAGGGTTAGGGTTAGGGTTCTGGTTTGGGTTAGGGTTAGGGTTAGGGTTCGGGTTGGATTTCGGTTAGGGTTTGCGTTAGGGTTCCTCTTTGGGTTCGGTTTAGTGTTAGGGTTAGGGTTAGGATTGGGTTAGGGTTAGGGTTTGGGTGAGGGTTCCTCTTAGGGTTCGGTTTAGGGTTAGGGTTAGGGTTAGGTTTGGGTTAGGGTTAGGGTTTGGATTCGGGTTCGGGTTAGGGTTAGGGTTAGGGTTCGGTTTAGGATTATGGTTAGCGTTCGAGTTAGGGTTAGGGTTAAGGTTAGGGATAGGGTTAGGTTTAGGGTCGGATTAGGGTTATGGTTAGAGTTAGGGTTATGGTTCGGGTTAGGTTTAGGGTTTGGGTTAGGGTTCCTCTTAGGTTCAGTTTAGGGTTAGGGTTAGGTTTGGGTTAGGGTTAGGGTTAGGGTTAAGGTTAGGGATAGGGTTAGGGTTAGGGTCGGATTAGGGTTAGGGTTAAGGTTACGGTTAGGGTTATGGTTCGGGTTGGGTTAGGGTTCGGGTTAGGGTTCGGGTTAGGGTTAGGGTTACAGTTCGGGTTCGGGTTAGAGTTAGGGTTTGGGTTAGGGTTCCTCTTAGGGTTCGGTTTAGGGTTAGGGTTAAGGTTAGGTTTGGGTTAGGGTTAGGGTTTGGATTCGTGTTCGGGTTAGGGTTAGGGTTAGGGTTCGGGTTAGGGTTAGGGTTAGGGTTAGGGTTATGGTTGGGGTTCGGGTTTGCGTTAGGGTTCGGTGGTTAGGGTTAGGGTTAGGGTTATGATTAGGGTTAGGTTTCAGGTTAGGGATAGGGTTAGGGTTAGGGTCAGGTCAGGGTTAGTATTCGGGTTAAGGTTACGGTTAGGGTTAGGGTTTGGTTCCGGTTAGGGTTCGGGTTAGGGTTAGGGTTAGGGTTAGGGTTCTGGTTCTGGTTAGGGTTAGGGTTAGTGTTCGGTTAGGGTTTGGGTTCGGATTAGGGTTAGGGTTCGGTTTTGGGTTAGGGTTCGGGTTCGGGTAATGTTTGGGCTAGGGTTAGTGTTTGGCTTTGGGTTCGGGTTAGGGTTAAGGGTAGGGTTAGGGTTAGGGTTAGGGTTCAGGTTAGGGTTCGGGTTCAGGTTAGGGATCGGGTTAGGGTTAGGGTTACAGTTAGGGTTAGAGTTAGGGTTCTGGTTTGGGTTAGGGTTAGGGTTATGGTTAGGGTTAGGGTTACGGTTATGATTCGGTTTCGGGATCGGGTCAGGGTTAGTGTTCGGGTTAAGGTTACGGTTAGTGTTAGGGATCGGTTCGGGTTAGGGTTTGGGTTAGGGTTAGGGTTAGGGTTAGGGTTCTGGTTCTGGTTAGGGTTAGGGTGAGGGTTCGGTTAGGGTTTGGGTTCGGATTAGGGTTAGGGTTCGGTTTTGGTTTAGGGTTCGGGTTTGGGTAATGTTTGGGCTAGGGTTAGTGTTTGGCTTTGGGTTCGGGTTAGGGTTAAGGTTAGGGTTAGGGTTAGGGTTCGGTTTAGGGTTCGGGTTCAGGTTAGGGTTCGGGTTAGGGTTAGGGTTACAGTTAGGGTTAGAGTTAGGGTTCTGGTTTGGGTTAGGGTTAGGGTTAGGGTTCGGGTTCGGGTTAGGGTTAGGTTTTGGGTTAGGGTTCCTCTTAGGATTCGGTTTAGGGTTAGGGTTAGGGTTAGGTTTGGGTTAGGGTTAGGGTTTAGATTCGAATTTGGGATAGGGTTAGGGTTAGGGTTCCGGTTACGGTTAGGGTTAGTGTTAGGTTTTGGTTTAGTGTTAGTTGCGGGTTCGGTTTTGGGTTAGGGTTCGGGTTCGGGTAACGTTTGTGCTAGGGTTAGTGTTTGGCTTTGGGTTCGGGTTAGGGTTAAGGTTAGGGTTAGGGTTAGGGTTATGGTTCGGGTTAGGGTTTGGGTTCGGGTTAGGGTTCGGGTTAGGGTTAGGGTTAGGGTTCGGGTTAGGTTTCGGGTTCGGGTTCGGGTTAGGGTTAGGGTTAGGGTTAGGGTTACGGTTAGGGTTAGGGTTAGGGTTAGGGTTAGGGTTAGGGTTCTGGTTTGGGTTAGGTTTCGGGTTAGGGTTCGGGTTGGGTTACGTTTAGGGTTTGCATTAGGGTTCCTCTTTGGGTTCGGTTTAGGGTTAGGGTTAGGGTTAGGATTGGGTTAGGGTTAGGGTTCGGGTTCGGGTTCTGGTTAGGGTTAGGATTAGTGTTCAGGTAGGGATAGGGTTAGGGTATGGGTCGGCTTAGGGTTAGGGTTACTGTTCGGGTTCAGGTTAGGTTTAGGGTTCTGGTTAGGTTTCGGGTTCGGGTTAGGGTTAGGGTTAGGGTTAGGGTTACGGTTAGGGTTAGGGTTAGGGTTAGGATTCTGGTTTGGGTTAGGGTTAGGGTTAGGGTTCGGGTTGGGTTACGTTTAGGGTTTGCGTTAGGGTTCCTCTTTTGGTTCGGTTTAGGGTTAGGGTTAGGGTTAGGATTGGGTTAGGGTTAGGGTTCGGGTTCGGGTTCTGGTTAGGGTTAGGATTAGGGTTCAGGTAGGGATAGGGTTAGGGTATGGGTCGGCTTAGGGTTAGGGTTACTGTTCGGGTTCAGGTTAGGTTTAGGGTTCTGGTTAGGTTTCGGGTTCGGGTTAGGGTTAGAGTTAGGGTTAGGATTCCGGTTATGTTTAGGTTTAGGGTTAGGTTTCCAGTTATGGTTAGGGTTAGGGTTAGGGTTAGGGTTCCTCTTAGGGTTCAGTTTAGGGTTAGGGTTAGGGTTAGGTTTGGATTAGGGTTAGGGTTTGGATTTGGGTTCGGGTTAGGCTTAGGGTTAGGTTAGGGTTAGGGTTATGGTTAGGGATCGAGTTAGGGTTTGGGTTCGGGTTAGAGTTCGGGTTAGGTTTAGGGTTCAGGTTTGGGTTAGGGTTCGGGTGAGGTTCAGGGCTACGGTTAGGATTAGTGTTAGGGTTAGGGTTAGGGTTCGGGTTAGGGTTCAGGTTAGGGTTAGGGTTTGGATTCGGGTTCGGTTTAGGGTTAGGGTTAGGGTTAGGGTTAGGTTTCGGGTTAGGGTTAGGGTTACGGTTCGGGTTTGGGTTAGGTTTAGGGTTTGGGTTAGGTTTCCTCTTAGGTTCGGGTTAGGGTTAGGGTTATGTTTGGGTTAGGGTTAGGGTAAGGGTTAGGGTTAGGGTTAAGGTTAGGGTTTGGGTTAGGGTTCTGGTTTGGGTTAGGGTTAGGGTTAGGGTTCAGGTTGGGTTAGGGTTAGGGTTAGAGTTAGGGTTCGGGTTCAGGTTAGGGTTCGGGTTAGGGTTAGGGTTCGGGTTTGGGTTAGGTTTCGGGTTAGGGTTAGGGTGCGGGTTCGGTTTTGGGTTAGGGTTCGGGTTCAGGTAACGTCTGGGTTAGGGTTAGTGTTTGGCTTCGGGTTCGAGTTAGGTTTAGGGTTAGGGTTCGTGTTAGTGTTAGGGTGAGGGTTCGGATCAGGGTTAGGGTTAGGGTTACGGTTAGGGTTAGGGTTATGATTCGGGTTCAGGATCGGGTTAGGGTTAGGGTTAGGGTTAGGGTTAGGGTTCAGGTTAGGGTAAGGGTTAGGGTTAGGGTTCGGGTTTGGGTTAGGGTTCGCGTGAGGTTTAGCGCTAGGGTTAGCATTAGGTTTCGGGTTTCGGTTAGGGTTCAGGTTCGGGTTCGGTTTCGGGTTCAGGTTCGGGTTAGGACTAGGGTTAGGGTTAGCGTTCGGGTTAGGGTTAGGGTTCGGGTTCGGGTTATGGTAGGGTTACAGTTAGGGTTACGTTTAGAGTTAGGGTTACGATTCGGGTTCGGTGTCAGGTTAGGGTTAGGGTTAGGGTTCAGGTTAGGGATAGGGTTAGGGTTAGGGTCGGATTAGGGTTAGGGTTCGGGTTAGGCTTAAGGTTAGGGTTAGGGTTAGGGTTAGGGTTAGGGTTAGGGTTAGGGTGCAGGTTCGGGTTAGGGTTAGGGTTAGGGTTAGGGTTAGGGTTAGGGTTACGGTTAGGGTTAGGTTTACGTTTCGGTTTAGGGTTAGTTGCGGGTTCGGTTTTGGGTTAGGGTTCGGGTTCGGGTCACGTTTGGGCTAGGGTTAGTGTTTGGCTTTGGGTTCGGGTTAGGGTTAAGGTTAGGGTTAGGGTTAGGGTTAGGGTTCGGGTTAGGGTTCGGGTTCGGGTTAGGGTTCGGGTTGGGTTAGGGTTAGGGTTAGGGTTAGGGTTCGGGTTAGGTTTCGGGTTCAGGTTAGGGTTCGAGTTAGGGTTAGGGTTCGGGTTTGGGTTAGGTTTCGGGTTAGGGTTAGGGTGCGGGTTCGGTTTTGGGTTAGGGTTCGGGTTCAGGTAACGTCTGGGTTAGGGTTAGTGTTTGGCTTCGGGTTCGAGTTAGGTTTAGGGTTAGGGTTCGTGTTAGTGTTAGGGTGAGGGTTCGGATCAGGGTTAGGGTTAGGGTTACGGTTAGGGTTAGGGTTATGATTCGGGTTCAGGATCAGGTTAGGGTTAGGGTTAGGGTTAGGGTTCAGGTTAGGGTAAGGGTTAGGGTTAGGGTCGGGTAGGGTTAGGGTTTGGGTTAGGGTTACGGTTAGGGTTAGGGTTAGGGTTAGCTTTCGGGTTAGGGGTGGGGTTACGGTTTGAGTTCGGGTTAGGGTTAGGGTTTGGGTAGGGTTCCTATTAGGGTTCGGTTTAGGGTTAGGGTTAGGGTTAGGTTTGGGTTAGGGTTAGGGTTTGGATTCTGGTTCGGGTTAGGGTTAGGATTAGGGTTAGGGTTCGGTTAGGGATAGGTTTAGGGTAAGGGTCGTGTTAGGGTTCGGGTTAGGGTTAGGGTTCGGGTTTGGGTTAGGGTTTGGGTGAGGTTTAGGGCTAGGGTTAGCATTAGGTTTCGGGTTTCGGTTAGGGTTCAGGTTCGGGTTCGGTTTCGGGTTCAGGTTCGGGTTAGGACTAGGGTTAGGGTTAGCGTTCGGGTTAGGGTTAGGGTTCGGGTTCGGGTTATGGTAGAGTTACGGTTAGGGTTACGTTTAGAGTTAGGCTTACGATTCGGGTTCGGTGTCAGGTTAGGGTTAGGGTTAGGGTTTGGTTAGGGATAAGGTTAGGGTTAGGGTCGGGTTACGGTTAGGGTTCGGGTTAGGGTTACTGTTAGGGTTAGGTTTCGGGTTCGGGTTAGGGTTAGGGTTAGGTTTCAGGTTAGTGATAGGGTTAGGGTTAGGGTCGGGTTAGGGTTAGTGTTCGGTATAGGGTTACGGTTAGGGTTAGGTTTCGGGTTGGTTTAGGGTTAGGGTTAGGGTTAGAATTAGGGTTTGGGTTAGGTTTTGGGTTAGGGTTAGGGTGCGGGTTCGGTTGTGGGTTAGGGTTCGGGTTCAGGTAACGTCTGGGTTAGGGTAAGTGTTTGAGTTCGGGTTCGGGTTTGGTTTAGGTTTAGGGTTCGTGGTAGTGTTAGGGTTAGGGATCGGATCAGGGTTAGGGTTAGGGTTATGGTTAGGGTTAGGGTTATGATTCGGGTTCGGGATCGGGTTAGGGTTAGTATTCGGGTTAGGGTTAGGGTTAGGGTTAGGGTTAGGGTTAGGGTTCGGGTTAGGGTTCCGGTTAGCGTTAGGGTTAGGGTTAGGGTTCTGGTTCGGTTTCAGGTTCAGGTTAGGGTTAGCGTTAGGGCTCCCGTTATGGTTAGTTTTAGGTTTAGGTTTCGGGTTAGGGTTCAGTTTAGGGTTCGGGATCGGGTTTGGGTTAGGGTTCGGGTTCGGGTTCAGGTTAGGGATAGGGTTAGGGTTAGGATCGGGTTAGGGTTACGGTTAGGGTTAGGGTTCGGGTTAGGGTTACGGTTAGGATTAGGGTTTGGATTCGGTTTCGGGTTAGGGTTAGAGTTAGCGTTAGGGTTCGGTTTAGGGTTATGGTTAGGTTTCGGATTAGGGTAAGGTTTGGGTTAGGGTTCGGGGTAGGGTTAGTGTTCGGGTTTGGGTTAGGTTTCGGGTGTAAGGGTTAGGGTTAGGGTTCGTGTTAGGGTTAGCTCTGGGTCAGGGTTAGGGTTTGGATTCGGGTTCGGGATAGGGTTAGGGTTAGGGTTAACGTTCGGGTTAGGGTTATGGTTAGGGTTCGGGTTAGGGTTCGGGTTCATATTAGGGTTCGGGTTTTAGGTTAGGGTTTGGGTTTGGGTTAGGGTTCGGGTGTTAGGGTTAGGGTTAGGGATAGGGTTAGGGGTAGGTTTCAGGTTAGGGATAGGGTTAGGGTCAGGGTTGGGTTAGGGTTAGTGTTCGGGTTAGGGTTATGGTTAGGGTTAAGGTTAGGGTTAGGGTTCAGGTTAGGGATAGGGTTAGGGTTAGGGTCGGATTTGGGTTAGGGTTCGGATTAGGGTTACGGTTAGGGTTAGGGTTCGGGTTCGGGTTAGGGTTAGGTTTAGGTTTCAGGTTCGTGATAGGGTTAGGGTTAGGGTCGGGTTAGGGTTAGTTTTCGGGTTAGGGTTACGGTTAGGGTTAGGGTTCGGTTTCGGGTTAGGGTTAGGGTTAGGGTTAGGGTTTCGGTTAGGGTTATGGTTAGGGTTAGGGTTAGGGTTAGGTTTAGGGTTAGGTTTCGGGTTAGGGTTTGGGTTTGCGTTAGGGTTCCTCTTACGGATCGGATTAGGGTTAGGGTTAGGGTTAGGTTTGGGTTAGCGTTAGGGTTTGGGTTAGGGTTCGGGTAGGGTTCGGGTTCGGGTGAGGGTTCGGGTTAGGGTAGGGTTCGGGTTTGGGTTAGGGTTCGGGTGAGGTTTAGGGCTAGGGTTAGGGTTAGGTTTCGGTTAGGGTTCGGGTGAGGTTTAGGGCTAGGGTTAGGGTTAGGTTTCGGTTTTCGGTTAGGGTTCAGGTTCGGGTCGGTTAGGGTTAGGGTTAGGTGTTAGGGTTAGGGTTAGGGTTAGGTTTCAGGTTCGGGTTCAGGTTAGGGTTAGGGTTTGGATTCGGGTTTGGGTTAGGGTTAGGGTTCAGGTTAGGGTTCAGGTTAGGGTTAGGGTTTGGGTTAGGTTTCGGGTTAGGCTTAGGGTGCGGGTTCGGTTTTGGGTTAGGGTTCGGGTTCAGGTAACGTCTGGGTTAGGGTTAGTGTTTGAGTTCGGGTTCGGGTTTGGTTTAGGATTAGGGTTCGTGTTAGTGTTAGGGTGAGGGTTCGGATCAGGGTTAGGGTTAGGGTTACGGTTAGGGTTAGGGTTATGATTCGGGTTCAGGATCGGGTTAGGGTTAGGGTTAGGGTTCAGGTTAGGGATAGGGTTAGGGTTAGGGTCGGGTAGGGTTAGGGTTCGGGTTAGGGTTATGGTTAGGGTTAGGGTTAGGGTTAGGGTTAGCTTTCGGGTTAGGGGTAGGGTTACGGTTTGGGTTCGGGTTAGGGTTAGGGTTTGGGTTAGGGTTCCTCTTAGGGTTCGGTTTAGGGTTAGGGTTAGGGTTAGGTTTGGGTTAGGGTTAGGGTTTGGATTCGGGTTCGGGTTAGGGTTAGGATTAGGGTTAGGGTTCTGTTTAGGGTTATGGTTAGGTTTCGGATTAGGGTAAGGTTCGGGTTAGGGTTCGGTTTAGGGTTAGGTTTCGGGTTTGGGTTAGGGTTCGGGTGAGGTTTAGGGCTAGGGTTAGCATTAGGTTTCGGGTTTCGGTTAGGGTTCAGGTTCGGGTTCTGTTTCGGGTTCAGGTTCGGGTTAGGGTTAGGGTTAGGGTTACGGTTCGGGTTAGGGTTAGGGTTCGGGTTCAGGTTATGGTTAGCGTTACGGTTAGGGTTACGTTTAAAGTTAGGGTTACGATTCGGTTTCAGTGTCAGGTTAGGGTTAGGGTTAGGGTTCAGTTTAGGGATAAGGTTAGGGTTAGGGTTGGGTTAGGGTTAGGGTTTGCGTTAGGGTTACGGTTAGGGTTAGGGTTCGGGTTTGGTTTCGGGTTAGGGTTAGGGTTAGGGTTCAGGTAGGGATAGGGTTAGGGTAAGGGTCGGGTTAGGGTTAGTGTTCGGGTTAGGGTTACGGTTAGGGTTAGGGTTCGGGTTCGGGTTTGGGTTAGGGTTAGGGCTAGGGTTCAGGTAAGGGTTAGGGTTAGGGTTAGGGTTAGGGTTAGGTTTAGGTAAGGGTTTGGGTTAGGGTTCCTCTTAGGGTTCGGTTTATGGTTAGGGTTAGGGTCAGGTTTGGTTTAGGATTAGG
>NC_142132.1:86957840-87055196 GCF_024610735.1 Ursus americanus | reverse complement strand
AGAAGAGGCTGAGCTGAGTGTTTTTAAATACTATTTCAGACCTGTTTTACAGCACCCTCTGAACATACCAGAGCCTGAATGGACTAAAAAAGATAGTTGGTTTCAGGAACTTTAATACCAGAAAAATATTATACTGTCTGTATCCCTAAGGATCTTTGAGTATCTTACCCAGAGGTCCTCCACTGAGATAATGATCTTAATGATCACCATGGGCAGAGGTGAAAAGGCCCGCTGAATTCGTTCCAGTTGTCCACATGACAAGAAAATCCTGATACTTGATAGGTTTCCAGATCGAGAAGACCAGAGATAAGAGGGAAATAGTACCCTGTATGGAACAAGGGATTTGGAGTCAATTTGGGGATCCCACTTAGGTTTCTGACACTAAAATCCTCTGTGACTCATATCATCCGAGTCCCTGTCTAACCACCTGAAAATGTGCCTAAAAATATCTACACCCTAGTTGAGAAGTTTAAGAGGCAGAATGCTACAAAGAGCCAGTATGATGTCTCTCAGGAACAGGGGCTCAGGAAGCCATAATTGCTATTGGGTCTATTTCTTTTCCAGAAGAAAGAATACATGTTGAATCCTATTTCTAATAGATGACTCACCAGATGATTTTCAAACCTGAAGGAAGGCCAAGAATTCACTCTTGTGTCATAGTTCACTCAGAAATCATGTTGTTGGACTGGTGAGGACGATACGATAGCAACGTCATCACTAAGAGTGGGGAGCTTCTAATTTCCATACGGCCATGTTGACCCCCTTAGCTCAGAGCCACCAGAAAGGGCAGCTGGGGAGGGGGCACCGCCATCACTATGAGTGGGGAGTTTACCATTTCCATATGGCCATGTTGACCCCCTTAGCTCAGGGCCACCAGAAAGGACAGCTGAGGGGGACCACAGGCCAAGCCTGCCAGGTGTGGCTGGGGCAGGCAGAACTCTGACTTAAGGCTCAACTCCTGTCTAGGTTATTATTATGCTCTTCACAAAGAACGTGCCATTGTGTGTGAGCCCTCATGTATAAAAGGTTCAGAATTTCCAATGAGATTCCTTCTCTGACCTTTAGGATATGTAGCAAAGTTCCATTTAATTTTTAAACATTGAAGGACTTCCTGGTTTTCTTTTCGCTATGACTGTGACTCAATTCCCCTCTGGTCTAAGAATAGAATCTAGTTAATTTCAAGGTTTAACATTTGTAGCCTTGATTCGTGGCCCCACCTATCATCTATTTGGGTAAAGAGTCTATGACCACTTGAAAATAACGTATTGTGCAATTATTATGGAATGTTCCCTGTATGTCAATTTGGTCACATTTGTTACCAATGTTTTGTCTGCTTTTTCTGTCAGATATTGAGAAAGGTATATGAAAATCTTTAAACAATGCTGCTCTATTCAACGTGGCATCGGAGAATCTACCAGTGTTTTAAGGCAAGAGAAACAGAAAGTATAAGAATTGAGGGGATAATAGTGACTATTCACAGATAACACGATTGTGTACATAGAAAATTCAAAACAGTCTATAAATACCCTTTTAGAATTAAAAATGCAATTTAAAATAATAATAATAATAATAATAATAATAATAATAATAACAAAAGAGGTTTCCTAGGAAACAGATGGTCAAAATACATTTGTAAGCAATAAATGGACAGAGAAATTGGATTGTAGCTTCCCATTGGACAGTTTCTGAAAGAAAACGTAGAACCTGTCAATCTTGGGGAAGGACATAGGGTGCACTAACCATTTAAAAGAATTCAGTGGGACTTCATAAAAATGTGAAATTTGTAAGCAATAAATGGACAGAGAAAATGGATTGTAGCTTCCCATTGGACAGTTTCTGAAAGAAAACTTAGAACCTGTCAATCTTGGGGTAAGACATAGGGTGCACAAACCATTTAAAAGAATTCAGTGGGACTTCATAAAAATGTGACATTTCTCCTTATCTTATGACCATAAGAAAATGAAAAAGTGAACCGCAGGCTGGGGAGTAAAGATTTGCAATACACACACTGACAAAGACTTGTCAATAAAGAATTCCTGCTCATCAACCATAGAAAGTCTATTTATAAACGAATACTTCACAAAAGATTGACTGATGGCCAATAAGAACAGGAAAGGGTGCTCTACAGTATTATTTTCAGGCACAGCAAGGCCTTTCCTAAAATGAAAACATACACACAAACCAGTATTCCCTAGATGGATGACGTCCTTATTTCTGAGGACAGCTTGAAGAACAGACTAGCATCAAAGTAAAGTGATGGAATTCCTGACACTCAGAGGATGGACAATTGACCTCAAACTACAGTACA
The DNA here is from genome assembly GCF_024610735.1 of Ursus americanus. Classification (NCBI taxonomy): domain Eukaryota; kingdom Metazoa; phylum Chordata; class Mammalia; order Carnivora; family Ursidae; genus Ursus; species Ursus americanus. The sequence continues at coordinate 87,052,888 of NC_142132.1, read as the reverse complement.
ATTTCTAGGCATCATTTGGTCCTCTGAAGGCAGACAACTACCACACCCCTTCCTACACCACACAGGTTGCTTCCCAACCCCTACCATAAAAGAAGAAGATGAGAAACAGATAGGACTAGTAGGAAATAGCAAAAATCACATGTGGGGATTATCCTGAAACACACTGATCACATAACTAGTGTAAGGAAGTGTAGGGAACTGACAAGAACAGAGACTCAAGAGGTACTTCTTTGGGAAATGCTGTCTGAAATCGTCACACGTTGGTACCAGCTAATGAGGGCTCTGAGCATACCTAGGGTTTGCTCACAAGGGTCTGCAACACCATCTCTGAGGACTGAAACTCTTCAAGACCTCAAAGCTTGCCTGATTGACTATTGGACTAAGAGATTCCCATGTTCTGAAAACAGATACCAACTCATTGAAAGGTTCACCTGGGCTCTCTCAGAGGCCCTACAAGGACCTAAACCATTCACTGAAAATCAATTACACACACACACACACACACACACACACACACACACACACACACCTGTCATTTCACCAATTACTTAAACATTCAAGGTTCTTCCTACCTTTTCTTTTTCACATTGATATTTATACTCACATGAAATGTCATCATTTCTAATGAACACTGATGGCAAAATAGAGATCCATTGACACAATATTCACAAAATGGAACTTCTCTGCTGTCATTTTCAATATAGCGTTTTTTAAAGTTCATACATATTTTAGGTTTTTGGTAACTTATACAGGAGAAGATCAGCATTGAAAAACTCTGAATACTGACAATGAGTTTTAAGCCTAGAGAACAAAAATTGTCCAATTTCATAGATAACAAGGAACCAAAGGGAAAGCATGGAAGCCGTAGTCGAATAATTTTACACATGTGCATTCTCTATTATTCTACTACTGTGGGGCGTGTTTTATTACCAGTATACATTCATCAGTTATCTTTCACGTGCACCTGCACAGGTATAATCAATTACTAGAGTAGAATGAAATGTCTGGGAGCTACTTGGCGGCATCTATAATGAACAATGAAATTTCGATCTTATATTTGGTGAACTTCCACTGTCTGTCCCTTTAGACAATGGACCCTAAACAGAAGGGGGAATGAACCACGAGAGACTATGGACTCTGGGAAACAAACTGAGGGCTTCAGAGGGGAGAGGGGTGGGGGATTGGGATGGGCCAGTGATGGGTATTAAGGAAGGTACATATTGCATGGAGCACTGGGTGTTATATGCAAATAATGAATCACGGAACACTACATCAAAAACTAAGGAAATACTGTATAGTGACTAACATATAATAATAAAAAATTGTTACTAGAAAAAAATTAAAGGTAAAAAAAAACAATACAGCTGTTCTGTTTCAAGAACAATCACAATTGAGAAAAAACTAACTTCCAATCCCTAAAGCAAAACACAGACCAAGTTCCATTTCACTCCCCTTTATTCACATTCTCTGTGGGTTCTAAGCTATTTCCCTACTCCTTTCCTGCTGAGCAGGGACCCTCGGCTCGATTCCAGAACCCTGGGATCATAACCTGAGCCAAAGGCACATGCTTAACTGGCTGAGCCAGCCAGGAGCCCCAGCCATGTTTTTCTTAAGCAAAAGGACACTTTCTCACAAAGCCTTCACATGACTTCACATGGTACCAGAGATCTGCATTTGCCTCTGGAGGTTGCAGGTGAAGGCAATTGCAAACTCTCACAGTGGTTTATCAAATACAATGACCTGCCTGGTGACAGTGAAACTCTTATGAGCCCACGAGAGGGTGCTGTGACACTCAGCTGTGGCTGGGCTGGCACAGAGAACCAAATCCATTTCCCTGCCTGATGTCTGTGAGGAACAGATGCCCCCAATGTGAATGAGACTCTGACACTGAGTTGTCCAGAGATGGCCATCCTCACAGAGGATGAGGATAAAGGACAATGCCTGAGGAGACCTCATCTGTCTCTTTTATCTTTTCATATTTTTGACAGTGGACAAATCACTGCCTAGGAGTCCCCAACTACCTTAGTCTCATCTGTGAATGGCCAAGAGGTTTTACAAAACACTTCAGATTTTGACCTCACAAATGCCCACAACCACTTACCATAGGGATTCAACATTAAGCAAAGATACTGTTCGTTGGAAGAGAGGTCCTGCCCACTGTTGTTTCTCACTTATATGCTCATCTTCCTTACCTCATGGTAACATAACCAGCTTGATTCCTGCTTCCGTCTTCAGGAAGGCTGAGGTGACTTGAAGGGCATTACCCTGACATCGTTCTTTCTTAGCAATAAGATGTGGACATTTCCCTAGTCCTACACACCAAAAGTTGAATCGGAATCAGGATTGAGGAGGCTGATGAGAGTTGAAGGTGTTTTCCTGTACACGGTGGTTTATTACCAATAAGGATGGGTCAGAGTCCTCGAAATTCCAGAACCTTCCATTCATGCTTCCCACTCGTGAATGATGATGTACATTGGTCTTTCCCTGTACAGTGTGGTGACTCAGAGAAAAGTGCTTAGCCCTTTCGTCAGACTTCCACGACCACTTTGGGGCTGGCTTCCATATTCACAAAGGATGATGTTAGGGCTAAGAGGGTTCCTGTACACTGTTATTTCTTTCAGATAAGTGTATGGCATTTTTGTTACATTGTCAGAGCCACTTAGCGCCGGGCTTGCCGGCCTCCTGTGGAAGAACCCTAACCCGAGGTCGGCCCCCGAGGGGCCCCTCCCAAGGAGCCTGGCACCACAATGCTGGGGATTTGGGACCCCCAAGCCCCAGTGCTGGACTCACTCTGCCACCCCGCAAGCACCCAGGGCGCTACGGGCGTTGCCAGTCATTCAAGAAGGGAGAACGGGCAAGGCCCTCCAATCCCCCTGCGACCTTCAAAGGCCCCCCGTGCAAAAACTCTGGCTCCCTCGCTCCTGCTCCCCAGCGCCCTAACCTCAGCCCACCCCTCCTCTCGCTGCAGAGCTGGCGGATCGGGCCTGCTGGCTTCCTGGGGGCTAACCCTATGCCTAGGTCGCACCCGAGGGGCCCCTCCCAAGTGGCCTGGCGCCGCATGCCAGGGATTGGGGACCCCCGAGTCCCACCACTGGATGCACCCTGCCGCCCTGCCGCCACATGGGGCACTAGGGGCATCACCAGTCCTTCAGGGCGACAGAACGGGCAGGACCCTCTAAGCCTCCTGCAACCTTCGAAGGCACCCCAAGCCAAAGCCTAAATGCTCTGGCCCACGCCCCCACTCGCCAGCTACCTCACCTCAACCCACACCTCCATTCACCGCACATGGGCGGAACGAGCCTGCCAGCCTCCTGGGGGCTAACCCTAACCCTAGGTCGGCCCCCGAGGGGCCCATCCCAAGGGACCTGATGCCACAATGCCGGGTATTAAGGAGCCCCGATCCCCAGCGCCAGAGTCTCCCTGCCACCCCATCACCACCCGGGCCGCTAGGGGTGCCGCTGGTCATTCAGGGCGGGAGAATGGGCAGGGCCCTCCGAGCCCCTGGCGAACGTCGAAGGCCCCCGCATCCAAAACACTTGAGACCACGCTCCTGCTCCTCAGTGCCCTCACCTCAGCCCGCCCCTCCGCTCGCCACAGAGCCAGCAGATGAGGCCTGCACTCCTCCAGAACCCTAGGTTGTCCCCTGAGATGCCCCTCCGAAGGGGCCTGGCACCGCAATGCCTGGGATTGGGGACTCCCGAGCCCCAGTGCCGGACTCACCCTCCTGCCCTACCGCCACCTGGGCCGCTAGGGGCGCCGCCATTCATTCAGGGAGGGAGAACGGGCAGGGCCCTCCGAGCGACCGGTGACCTTCGAAGGCCCCCCGCACCAAAACGCTTGGCCCCACGCTCCCGCTGGCCAGCGCCCTTACCTCGGCCCTCCCCTCCGCTCGCCTCACAGCTGGCGGATCGGACCTGTGGGCCTTCTGGGGGCTAACCCTAAACCTAGGTCGGCCCTAGTGGCCCCTCCCAAGGGGCCTGGTGCCGCAACGACGGGGAAAGGGGACTCCCGAGCCCCAGCGCCGGACTCACCATGCCCCCCGCCGCCACCCGGTTCACTAGGGGCACTGCCGGTCATTCAGTGCGGGAGAATGGGCAGGGCCCTCCGAGCCCCCAACGACCTTCGAAGTCCCCCTGCACCAAAGCACTAGGGCCCATGGTCCTGCTTGCCATCGCCCTTACCTCAGCCTGCCCCTCCGCTCGCCGCACAGCCGGCAGATCAGGCATCCTAGCCTCCTGGCAGCTAACCCTACCCTAGGTAGGCCCCCTAGGGGTCCATCCCAAAGGGCCTGGCGCTGCAACACCGGGGATTGGGGACCCCCGAGCCCCAGCACCAGACTCTCCCTGCCGCCCCACTGCTAAACGGGCCACGAAGGGCGCCGTCAGTCATTCAGGGCAGGAGAACAGGCAGGGCCCTCCGAGCCCCTGGCAACCTTTGAAGGCCCCTCGCGCCAAAATGCTTGGCCCCACCTTCCCGCTCGCCAGTGCCCTCATCTCATCCCACCCCTCTGCTCCTGCACAGCTGGAGGATTGGGCCTGCCGGCCTCCTGGGGGCTAACCCTAACCCTAGGTCAGACCCGAGGGGCCCCTGCCAAGGGGCCTGGCGCTGCAACGCCGGGGATTGGGGACCAAGCTGCAGCGCCGGAGTCACCCTGCCACCCCGCTGCCATTCGGGCCGCTAGGGGTGCAGCCGGTCATTCAGGGCGGGAGAACAGGCAGGGCCCTCCTAGCCCCCGGCGACATTCAAAGGCCCCCTGCGCCAAAACGTTTGGGCCCAGCCTCCCGGGCCTGCCGGCCTCCTGGGGGCTGACCCTAACCCTAGGTCAGCCCCCGAGGGGCCCCTTCCAAGGGGCCTGGTGGCACAATGCTGGGGATTGGGAACCCCCGACCCCCAGCACCGGACTCAACCTGTAGCCCCGCCGCCACCAGGGCCGCTGCAGGTGACGCCGGTCATTCAGGGAGGGAGAACAGGCAGGGACCTCCCAGGCCCCTGCGGCCTTCGTAGGCCTCCCGTGCCAAAATGCGTGGGCCCACGCTCCCGCTCACCAGCGCCCTCACCTCGGCCCGCCCATCTGCTTTACGCACAGCTGGCGTTTCAGGCCTGCCGGCCTTCTGAGGTCTAACCCTAACCCTAGGTCAGCCCCTGAGTCATTCCTGCCAAGGGGCTTGGCGCTGCAATGCCGGAAATTGGTCACCCCTGAGCCGCAGCGCCAGACTCACATTGCCACCCCACCGCCACCCGGGCCTCTAGGGCCACTGCCGGTCAGTCAGGGCGGGAGAACGGGGAGGGCCCTCCGAGCCACGGCGACCATTAGAGGCCCCCTGCGCCAAAATGCTTGGGCCCATGCTCCTGCTCACCAGCGCCCTCGCCAAGTCCCGCCCCTCCGCTCGCTGCACAGCCGGCATAGGGGCCTGCCGGATTCCTAGGAGCTAACCCTAACCCTAGTTCGGCCCCCGAGGGGCCTCTCCCAAGGGGCCTGGCGCCACAAGCCAGGGATTCTGGACCCACAAGCCTCAGCGCCGGACTCACACTTCCGCTCCGCCACCACCCGTGCCGCTAGGAGCGCTGTAGGTCATTCAGGCCGGAACAAAGGACAGGGCCCTCTGAGCCACTGGCGACCTTCGAAGGCCCCCTGCGCCACGATGCTTGCGCCCACGCTCCCGCTAGTCAGCGCCCTCACCTCGGCCGGCCCCTCCTCTCCCCACACAGCTGGCAGATCGGGCCTCCCGGCCTCCAGGGGGCTAACCCTAACCCTAGGTCGGCCGCTGAGGGGCCCCTCCCAAGGGGCCTGGGACCGCAACGCCGGGTTGGGGACCCCCGAGCCCCAGCGCCGGACTCACCCTGCTGCCCCTCCACCACCCGGGCCGCTAGGGGTGTCGCTGGTCATTCAGTGTGGGAGAACAGGCAGGGCCCTCCGAGCCCACGGCGACCTTCCAAGGCCCCCCCATCCAAAACGCTTGAGCCCACGCTCCTGCTCCTCAGTGCCCTCACCTCGGCCCGTCCCTCCGCTTGCTGCAGAGCTGGTGGATGAGGCCTGCCCGCCTCCTGGGGCTACCCATAACCCTAGGTTGGCCCCTGAGGGGCACCTCCAAAGGGGCCTGGCACCGCAATGCCTGTGATTGGGGACCCCCGAACCCCAGCGCCGGACTCACCGTATTGCTCCGCCACCACCCAGGCCACTAGGAACACCGTCGGTCATTCAGGGAGGGAGTACGGGCAGATCCCTCCAAGCCCCTGGCAACCTTCAAAGGCCCCCTGCGCCAAAATGCTTTGGCCCATGCTCCCACTCGCCTGCGCCCTCACCTCGTTCCGCCCCTCCGCTCGCTGCACAGCCGGTGGATCAGGACTGCCAGCCTCCTGGGTGTTACCCTAACTTTTGGTGGGCCCCCGAGGGGCCCATCCCAGGTTCCTATTGCCTCAACACTGGGGACTGGGGACTCCTGAGCCCCAGCGCCCAGCTGACCCTCCCGCCCTACCGCCACCTGGGCCGCTAGGGGCGCCGCTGTTCATTCAGGGAGGGAGAATGGCCAGGGCCCTCCAAGCCACCGGCGACCTTCGAAGGCCCCCTGCACCAAAACGCTTGGGCCCACGCTCCCGCTCGCCAGCGCCCTTACCTCGGCCCTCCCCTCCGCTCGCCGCACAGATGGTGAATCGGGCCTGTGGGCCTTCTGGAGGCTAACCCAAACCCTAGGTCGGCCCCCTAGTGGCCCCTCCCAAGGGGCCTGGCGCCGCAACGACGGGGATTGGGGACTCCTGAGCCCCAGCGCCGGACTCACCATGTTCCCCCGCCGGCAACTGAGCCGCTAGGGGCACCGCCGGACATTCAGTGCGGGAGAACTGGCAGGGCTTCTTGAGCGCCGGCGACCTTCGAAGGCCCCCCGTGCCAAAACTCATGGGCCTACGCTACCGCTCGCCAGCGCCCTCACCTCGGCCCTCCCCTCTGCTCACCGCACAGCCGGTGGATTGGGCCTGCGGCCTCCTGGGGGCTAACCATAACCCTAGGTCAGCCTCCGAGGGGCCCCTGCGAAGGGGCCTGGTGCCGCAACACCGGGGATTGGGAACCCCCCAACCCCAGCGATGGCTCACCCTGCTGCCCTGCTGCCACCCGGGCCCCAGGGGCACCGCAGGTCATTCAGGGCGGGAAAACGGGCAGGGTCCTCCGATCCCCCGGCGACCATCGAAGGATTCCCGCGCCAAAACGCTTCGGCCAAGCTCCCGCTCGCCAGCGTTCTCACCTCGGCCCGCCCCTCCGCTCGCCGCACAGCTGGCACATCGGGCCTGCCGGCCTCCTGGGGGCTAACTGTAACCTTAGGTCGGCCCCCGAGGGGCCACTACCAAGGGTCTGCCCCCGCAACACCGGAGATTGGGGACCCCCAAGCCTCAGTGCCGGGCTCACCCTGCCGCCCCGCCCCCCTGGGCCGCTAGTAGCGCCGCTGGTCATTCAGGGCAGGAGAACGGGTTGGGCCCTCCGAACCCCCGATGACCTTCGAAGGCCCCCTGTGCGAAAACGCTTGGGTCCACATTCTTGCTCTCAAGCGCCCTCACCTGGGTCCACCCCTCCGCTCGCCTCACAGCCGGCGGATCTGGCCTGCTGGCCCCCTGGGGGCTAACAATAACCCTTGGTCGGCCCCCTAGAGCCCTTCCAAAGGGGCCTGGCGCCCCAACGCTGAGGATTGGGGACCCCCAAGCCCCAGCGCCCAAGTCACCCTAACACCCCTCCTCCACCCGGGCCGCTAGGGGAGCTGCCGGTCATTCAGGGCAGAAGAACGTACAGGGCCCTCCAAGCCTCCAGCGACTTTCGAAGGACCCCCGCCCCAAAACGCCTGAGCCCACGCTCCCGCTCGCCAGCGGCCTCACCTCCGCCCGCCTCTCCGCTTGCCGCAGAGCTGGCGGATCGGGCTTCCGGCCTCCTGGGGGCTAAATCTAACCATAGGTCGGCCCCCTAGGGGCCCCAGCAAGGGGCCTAGAGCCGCAACACCGGGGATTGGAGAACCCCGAGCTCCAGCGCTGGACACAACCGGCTGCCCCGCTGCCACATGGGCCACTAGGGGCGCTGCCGGTCATTCAGGGCGGGACAACGGGCAGGGCCCTCAGAGCCTCTGGCGACATTCGAAGACCCCCCGCGCCAAAACGCTTGGGCCCACGCTCCTGCTCACAAGCGCCCTCACCTCGGCCTGCCCCTCTGCTCACCACACAGCCGGCGGATCGGGCCTGCCGGCCTCCTCGGAGCTAACCCTAACCCTAGGTGAGTCCCCGAGGGGCCCCTCCCAAGGGGCATGGCGCCAAAACGCCGGGGATTGGGAACCCCTGAGTCCCAGCGCCCGACTCACCCTACCGCCCCTCCTCCACCAGGGCTTTTAGGGGAGCCGCCCGTCATTCAGGGCGGGAGAACGGGCAGGGCCGTCCGAACCCCTGGCGACATTCGAAGGACCCCCGCGCCAAAATGACTGGACCCACTCTCCAGATTGCCAGCGGCCTCACCTCCGACCACCCTTCCACTCACCGCAGAGCTGGCGGATCGGGCCTGCGGGCCTCCTGGGGGCTAACCCTTACCATATGTCGGCCCCCGAGGGGCCCCTAGCAAGGGGCCTGCAGTCGTAACACCGGGAATTGGGGACCCCTGAACCCCAGTGCCGGACTCACCCGGCCGCCCCGCTGCCACCTGCACCACTAGGAGCGCCACCGGTCATTCAGTGCGGGAGAACGGGCAGGGTCCTCCGATCCCCCCACGACCTTCGAAGGGCCCCCCGCACCAAAACACTTGACCCACGCTCCCGCTAGCCAGCGCCCTCACCTCGGCCCGCCCCTCCACTCGCCGCACAGCCGTAGGATCGGGCCTGTCAGCCCCCTGGGTGTAACCCTAACCCTAGGTCTGCCCCCACGGGGCCCCTCCCAAGGGGCCTGGCATCGCAATGCCGGGGATTGGGGACCCCCGAGCACCAGTGCTGGACTCTCCCTGCCACCCCACCACCACCCAGTCCGCTAGGGGCGCCGCCGGTCATTCAGTGCTGGAGAACAGGCAGGGCCCTCTGAGCCCCCGCGACCTTCGTAGGCCCCTCGCGCCAAAATGCTTGGGCCCACGCTCCCACTCGCCAGCGCCCTCTTCTCGGCCCGCCCCTCCACTCGATGAACAGCTAGCGGATCAGGCCTGCCTGTTTCCTGGGGGCTAACACTAACCCTAGGTCAGCCCCAAGGGGCCACTTCCAAAGGCCTGGTGCCACAACGCCGGGGATTGGTGACCCCCAAGCCTCAGCGCCGGAGTCACCCTTCCGCCCCACAGCTACCGGGCCAGTAGGGATGCCACCAGTCATTCAGAGCGGGAGAATGGGCAGGGCCCTCCGAGCCCCTGGCGACCTTTGAGGCCCCCCACGCCAAAACGCTTGGGCCCACGCTCCCGCTAGCAAGCGCCCTCACCTCGGTCCGCCCCCCTTCTCGCCGCACAGACAGCGGATTGGGCCTGCCAGCCTCCTGGGAACTAACCCTAACTCTAGGTCTGCTCACGAGGGGCCCCTCCCAAGGGGCCTGGCGATGCCACGCCGGGGATTGGGGACCCTCAAGCCCCAGCGCATTACTTACCCTGCCGCCCTGCCGCCACCCGGGCTGCTAGGGGCGCCACCGGTTATTTAGGGCGGGAGAACGGGCAGGGCCCTCCGAGCCCCCAGTGACCTTTGAAGGCCCCCCGTGACAAAACGCTTGGGCCTAGGCTCCTGCTCGCCAGCACCCTCTCCTCAGCCCGCCCCTCCGCTCGCCGCACAGCCGGCAGATCGGGACTGCCGGCCTCCTGGGGCTAACCCTAAGCCTAGGTCGGCTCCCGAGGGGCCCATCCCAAGGGGCCTGGCGCCGCCACGCGGGTGATTGGGGACCCCCGAGCACCAGGGCTGAACTCACCCTGTCGCCCCGCTGCGACCCGGATCGCTAGGGGCACCGTCCTCATTCGGGGCTGGGGAACGGGCAGGGCCCTCTGAGCCCCCGGTGACCTTCGAAGGCCCAACACGCCAAAACGCTTGGGCTCACGCTCCCGCTCGCCAGCGCCCTCACCTCGCCCCGCCCCTCCGTTCTCTGCACAGCCGGCGGATCGGGCCCGGCCTCCTTTGGGTTAACCTCAACCCTAGGTCGGCCCCCGAGGGACCCCTCCCAAGGGGCCAGGCGCCGCCACGCCAGGGAATTGGACCCCTGAGCCCTACTCCAGACTCACCCTGCCGCCCCGCCGCCACCCCGGACGCTAGGGGCGCCAGCGGTCATTCAGGGAGGGAGTACAGGCAGGGCCCTCCGAGCCCCCGATGACCTTCGAAGGCCCCCTGCACCAAAATGCTTGGGCCTAAGCTCCCGCTCGCCAGCGCCCTCACCTCGGCTCACCCCTCCCCTCGCCGCACAGCCGGCCAATTGGGCCTGCCGGCCTCCTTTGGGCTAACGAGAAAACTAGCTCGGCCCCCGAGGGACCCCTCCCAAGCGGCCTGGCAATGCCACGCCGGGTACTGGGGACCCCCCGAGCCCGAGCTCCGGACTCACCCTGCCTCCCCGCCGCCACCCTGGCCGCTAGGGAGCCGCCGGGCATTCAGGGCGGGAGAACTTGCTGGGCCCTCCGAGCCCCCGGTGAGCTTCGAAGGCCCCCCATGCCAAAACGCTTGGGCCCACGCTCCCGCTTGCCAGCGCATTAACGTCGGCCCACCCCTCCGCTCGCTGCACAGATGGTGAATCGGGCCTGTGGGCCTTCTGGAGGCTAACCCAAACCCTAGGTCGGCCCCCTAGTGGCCCCTCCCAAGGGGCCTGGCGCCGCAACGACGGGGATTGGGGACTCCTGAGCCCCAGCGCCGGACTCACCATGTTCCCCCGCCGGCAACTGAGCCGCTAGGGGCACCGCCGGACATTCAGTGCGGGAGAACTGGCAGGGCGTCTTGAGCGCCGGCGACCTTCGAAGGCCCCCCGCGCCAAAACTCATGGGCCTACGCTACCGCTCGCCAGCGCCCTCACCTCGGCCCTCCCCTCTGCTCACCGCACAGCCAGTGGATTGGGCCTGCGGCCTCCTGGGGGCTAACCATAACCCTAGGTCAGCCTCCGAGGGGCCCCTGCGAAGGGGCCTGGTGCCGCAACACCGGGGATTGGGAACCCCCCAACCCCAGCGATGGCTCACCCTGCTGCCCTGCTGCCACCCGGGCCCCAGGGGCACCGCAGGTCATTCAGGGCGGGAAAACGGGCAGGGTCCTCCGATCCCCCGGCGACCATCGAAGGATTCCCGCGCCAAAACGCTTCGGCCAAGCTCCCGCTCGCCAGCGTTCTCACCTCGGCCCGCCCCTCCGCTCGCCGCACAGCTGGCACATCGGGCCTGCCGGCCTCCTGGGGGCTAACTGTAACCTTAGGTCGGCCCCCGAGGGGCCACTACCAAGGGTCTGCCCCCGCAACACCGGAGATTGGGGACCCCCAAGCCTCAGTGCCGGGCTCACCCTGCCGCCCCGCCCCCCTGGGCTGCTAGTAGCGCCGCTGGTCATTCAGGGCAGGAGAACGGGTTGCGCCCTCCGAACCCCCGATGACCTTCGAAGGCCCCCTGTGCGAAAACGCTTGGGTCCACATTCTTGCTCTCAAGCGCCCTCACCTGGGTCCACCCCTCCGCTCGCCTCACAGCCGGCGGATCTGGCCTGCTGGCCCCCTGGGGGCTAACAATAACCCTTGGTCGGCCCCCCTAGAGCCCTTCCAAAGGGGCCTGGCGCCCCAACGCCGAGGATTGGGGACCCCCAAGCCCCAGCGCCCAAGTCACCCTAACACCCCTCCTCCACCCAGGCCGCTAGGGGAGCCGCCGGTCATTCAGGGCAGAAGAATGTACAGGGCCCTCCAAGCCTCCAGCGACTTTCAAAGGACCCCCGCCCCAGAACGCCTGAGCCCACGCTCCCGCTCGCCAGCGGCCTCACCTCCGCCCGCCTCTCCGCTTGCCGCAGAGCTGGCGGATCGGGCTTCCGGCCTCCTGGGGGCTAAATCTAACCATAGGTCGGTCCCCTAGGGGCCCCAGCAAGGGGCCTAGAGCCGCAACACCGGGGATTGGAGAACCCCGAGCTCCAGCGCTGGACACAACCGGCTGCCCCGCTGCCACATGGGCCACTAGGGGCGCTGCCGGTCATTCAGGGCGGGACAACGGGCAGGGCCCTCAGAGCCTCTGGCGACATTCGAAGGCCCCCCGCGCCAAAACGCTTGGGCCCACGCTCCTGCTCACAAGCGCCCTCACCTCGGCCTGCCCCTCTGCTCACCACACAGCCGGCGGATCGAGCCTGCCGGCCTCCTCGGAGCTAACCCTAACCCTAGGTGAGTCCCCGAGGGGCCCCTCCCAAGGGGCATGGCGCCAAAACGCCGGGGATTGGGAACCTCTGAGTCCCAGCGCCCGACTCACCCTACCGCCCCTCCTCCACCAGGGCTTTTAGGGGAGCCGCCCGTCATTCAGGGCGGGAGAACGGGCAGGGCCGTCCGAACCCCTGGCGACATTCAAAGGACCCCCGTGCCAAAATGACTGGGCCCACTCTCCAGATTGCCAGCGGCCTCACCTCCGACCACCCCTCCACTCACCGCAGAGCTGGCGGATCGGGCCTGCGGGCCTCCTGGGGGCTAACCCTTACCATATGTCGGCCCCCGAGGGGCCCCTAGCAAGGGGCCTGCAGTCGTAACACCGGGGATTGGGGACCCCTGAACCCCAGTGCCAGACTCACCCGGCCGCCCCGCTGCCACCTGCACCACTAGGAGCGCCACCGGTCATTCAGTGCGGGAGAACGGGCAGGGTCCTCTGATCCCCCCACGACCTTCGAAGGGCCCCCCGCACCAAAACACTTGACCCACGCTCCCGCTAGCCAGCGCCCTCACCTCGGCCCGCCCCTCCACTCGCCGCACAGCCGTAGGATCGGGCCTGTCAGCCCCCTGGGTGTAACCCTAACCCTAGGTCTGTCCCCACGGGGCCCCTCCCAAGGGGCCTGGCATCGCAATGCCGGGGATTGGGGACCCCCGAGCACCAGTGCTGGACTCTCCCTGCCACCCCACCACCACCCAGTCCGCTAGGGGCGCCGCCGGTCATTCAGTGCTGGAGAACAGGCAGGGCCCTCTGAGCCCCTGCGACCTTCGTAGGCCCCTCGCGCCAAAATGCTTGGGCCCACGCTCCCACTCGCCAGCGCCCTCTTCTCGGCCCGCCCCTCCACTCGATGAACAGCTAGCGGATCAGGCCTGCCTGTTTCCTGGGGGCTAACACTAACCCTAGGTCAGACCCCAAGAGGCCACTTCCAAAGGCCTGGTGCCACAACGCCGGGGATTGGTGACCCCCAAGCCTCAGCGCCGGAGTCACCCTTCCGCCCCACAGCTACCGGGCCAGTAGGGACGCCACCAGTCATTCAGAGCGGGAGAATGGGCAGGGCCCTCCGAGCCCCTGGCGACCTTTGAGGCCCCCCACGCCAAAACGCTTGGGCCCACGCTCCCGCTAGCAAGCGCCCTCACCTCGGTCCGCCCCCCCTCTCGCCGCACAGACAGCGGATTGGGCCTGCCAGCCTCCTGGGAACCAACCCTAACTCTAGGTCTGCTCACGAGGGGCCCCTCCCAAGGGGCCTGGCGATGCCACGCCGGGGATTGGGGACCCTCAAGCCCCAGCGCATTACTTACCCTGCCGCCCTGCTGCCACCCGGGCTGCTAGGGGCGCCACCGGTTATTTAGGGCGGGAGAACGGGCAGGGCCCTCCGAGCCCCCAGTGACCTTTGAAGGCCCCCCGTGACAAAACGCTTGGGCCTAGGCTCCTGCTCGCCAGCACCCTCTCCTCAGCCCGCCCCTCCGCTCGCCGCACAGCCGGCAGATCGGGACTGCCGGCCTCCTGGGGCTAACCCTAACCCTAGGTCGGCTCCCGAGGGGCCCATCCCAAGGGGCCTGGCACCGCCACGCGGGTGATTGGGGACCCCCGAGCACCAGGGCTGAACTCACCCTGTCGCCCCGCTGCGACCCGGATCGCTAGGGGCACCGTCCTCATTCGGGGCTGGGGAACGGGCAGGGCCCTCTGAGCCCCCGGTGACCTTCGAAGGCCCAACACGCCAAAACGCTTGGGCTCACGCTCACGCTCGCCAGCGCCCTCACCTCGCCCCGCCCCTCCGTTCTCTGCACAGCTGGCGGATCGGGCCCGGCCTCCTTTGGGTTAACCTCAACCCTAGGTCGGCCCCCGAGGGACCCCTCCCAAGGGGCCAGGCGCCGCCACGCCGGGGCATTTGGACCCCTGAGCCCTACTCCAGACTCACCTTGCCGCCCCGCCGCCACCCGGGACGCTAGGGGCGCCACCGGTCATTCAGGGAGGGAGTATGGGCAGGGCCCTCCGAGCCCCCGATGACCTTCGAAGGCCCCCTGCACCAAAACGCTTGGGCCTAAGCTCCCGCTCGCCAGCGCCCTCACCTCGGCTCACCCCTCCCCTCGCCGCACAGCCGGCCAATTGGGCCTGCCGGCCTCCTTTGGGCTAACGAGAACCCTAGCTCGGCCCCCGAGGGACCCCTCCCAAGGGGCCTGGCAATGCCACGCCGGGTACTGGGGACCCCCGAGCCCGAGCTCCGGACTCACCCTGCCTCCCCGCCGCCACCCTGGCCGCTAGGGAGCCGCCGGGCATTCAGGGCGGGAGAACTTGCTGGGCCCTCCGAGCCCCCGGTGAGCTTCGAAGGCCCCCCATGCCAAAACGCTTGGGCCCACGCTCCCGCTTGCCAGCGCATTAACGTCGGCCCACCCCTCCGCTCGCTGCACAGCCGGCGGATTGGGCCCGCCAGCCTCCTTTGGGCTAACACTCACCATATGTTGGCCCCCGAGGGACCCCTCCCAAGTGCCTGGAGCCACCGCGCCGGGGATCGGGGACCACTGAGCCCCAGCTCCAGACTCATCCTGCCGACACGCCGCCACCCTGGCCGACAGGGGCGCCACCGGTCATTTAGTGTGTGAGAATGGGCAGGGCCCTCCAAGCTCCCAGTGACAATCCAAGGCCCCCTGTGCCAAAACCCTGGGCCCACGCTCCCCCTCGCCAGCGCCCTCACCTCGGCCCGCCCCTCTGCTCGCCGCACAGCCGGCGGTTCGGGCCTGCCGGCCTCCTTTGGGCTAACCCTAAACCTAGGTCGGCCCCAGAGGAGCCCCTCCCAAGGGGCCTGGCGCCGCCACGCTGGGGATTGGGGACACCCGAACCCCACCGCCGGACGCACTCTGCCGCTCCTCACCACCCGGCCCGCTAGGGGCGCCGTCCTCATTCAGGGCGTTAGAACGGGCAGGGCCCCCCGGGCCCCCGGCGACCTTCGAAGGTCCCCCGCGACAAAACGCTTGGGGCCATGCTCCCGCTCGCCAGCGCCCTCACCTCGGCTAGCCCCTCCGCATGTGGCAGAGCCGGCGGATCGGGCCTGCCAGCCTCCTGGGGGCTAACCCGAACCCTAGGTCGGCCCCCAAGGGGCCCCTCCCAAGGGGCCTATCGCTGCAATGCCTGGGATTGGTGACCCCCGAGTCCCAGCGCCGGACGCACTGTGCCGCCCCGCCGCCACCCGGGCCGGTAGGAGAGCTGTCGGTCATTCAGGGCAGAACAACGGACAGGGCCCTCGGAGCCCCCAGCGCCGTTTGAAGGCCCTCCGCGCCAAAACCCTTGGGCCCACGCTCCCGCTCGCCAGCACCATCACTTCAGCCCACCCTCCGCTCCCTGCACAACCGGCGGATTGGGCCTGACGGTCCCCTGGGGGCTAAACCTAACCCTAGCTCGATCCCTCGAGGGGCCCCTCCCAAGGGGCCTGGTGCCGCAATGCCCGGGATTCCGGACCCACAAGCCCCAGCGCCAGACTCACCCTCCCGCCCCGCTGCCACCCGGGCCTCTAGGGGCACCGCCAGTCATCCAGGGCGGGAGAACGGGCAGGGTCCTCCGAGCCCCTGGTGACCTTCAAAGGCCCCCGCACCAAAACGCTTGGGCCCACGCTCCTGCTCTTCAGCGCCCTCACCTCGGCCTGCCCCTCCGCTCGCCACACAGCTGGCAGATCAGGCCTGCCGGCCTCCTGGGGGCTAACCCTAACCCTAGCTCACCCTCGGAGGGGCTCATCCCAAGGTGCCTGGAGCGGCAATGCCGGGCATTGGAGACCCACGAGCCACAGTGCTGGACTCACCGTGCTGCCCCGCCGCCACACAGGCCGCTAGTGGCACCACCGGTCATTCAGGGCGGGAGAACGGGAAGGGCCCTTGGAGCCCCCGGCCTCTTTCGAAGGCCCCCCGCGCCAGAAAGCTTGCGCCCACTCTCCCGGTAGCCAGTGCCCTCACCTCGGCCCGCCCCTCCGCTCGCCGCACAGCCGGCGGATAGGGCCCGCCAGCCTCCTGGGGGCTAACCCTATCCCTTCGTCGGCCCCCGAGAGGCCCCTCCCAACGGGCCTGGCACCGCAACACCTGGGTTTGCGGACCGCTAGCCCCAGCATCCGACTCACCATGCTCCCCCGCCGGCAACTGAGCCACTAGGGGCACCGCCGGACATTCAGTGCGGGAGAACGGGCAGGGCTTCTTGAGCCCCGGCGACCTTCGAAGGCCCCCCGCGCCAAAACTCATGGGCCTACGCTACCGCTCGCCAGCGCCCTCACCTCGGCCCTCCCCTCTGCTCACCGCACAGCCGGTGGATTGGGCCTGCGGCCTCCTGGGGGCTAACCATAACCCTAGGTCAGCCTCCAAGGGGCCCCTGCAAAGGGGCCTGGTGCCGCAACACCGGGGATTGGGAACCCCCCAACCCCAGCGACGGACTCACCCTGTCGCCCTGCCGCCACCCGGGCCCCAGGGGTGCCGCAGGTCATTCAGGGCGGGAAAACGGGCAGGGTCCTCCGATCCCCCGGCGACTTTCGAAGGCTTCCCGCGCCAGAACGCTTCGGCCGAGCTCCCGCTCGCCCGCGCCCTCACCTCGGACCTCCCCTCCGCTCGCCGCACAGCTGGCACATCGGGCCTGCCGGCCTCCTGGGGGCTAACTGTAACCTTAGGTCGGCCCCCGAGGGGCCACTACCAAGGGTCTGCCCCCGCAACGCCGGGGATTGGGGACCCCCAAGCCCCAGTGCCGGGCTCACCCTGCCGCCCCGCCCCCCCGGGCCGCTAGTAGCGCTGCTGGTCATTCAGGGCAGGAGGACGGGTTGGGCCCTCCGAACCCCCGATGACCTTCGAAGGCCCCCGGTGCCAAAACGCTTGGGTCCACATTCTTGCTCTCAAGCGCCCTCACCTGGGTCCACCCCTCCGCTCGCCTCACAGCCGGCGGATCTGGCCTGCTGGCCCCCTGGGGGCTAACAATAACCCTTGGTCGGCCCCCTAGAGCCCTTCCAAAGGGGCCTGGCGCCCCAACGCCGAGGATTGGGGACCCCCAAGCCCCAGCGCCCAAGTCACCCTAACACCCCTCCTCCACCCGGGCCGCTAGGGGAGCCGCCGGTCATTCAGGGCAGAAGAATGTACAGGGCCCTCCAAGCCTCCAGCGACTTTCAAAGGACCCCCGCCCCAGAACGCCTGAGCCCACGCTCCCGCTCGCCAGCGGCCTCACCTCCGCCCGCCTCTCCGCTTGCCGCAGAGCTGGCGGATCGGGCTTCCGGCCTCCTGGGGGCTAAATCTAACCATAGGTCGGTCCCCTAGGGGCCCCAGCAAGGGGCCTAGAGCCGCAACACCGGGGATTGGAGAACCCCGAGCTCCAGCGCTGGACACAACCGGCTGCCCCGCTGCCACATGGGCCACTAGGGGCGCTGCCGGTCATTCAGGGCGGGACAACGGGCAGGGCCCTCAGAGCCTCTGGCGACATTCGAAGGCCCCCCGCGCCAAAACGCTTGGGCCCACGCTCCTGCTCACAAGCGCCCTCACCTCGGCCTGCCCCTCTGCTCACCACACAGCCGGCGGATCGAGCCTGCCGGCCTCCTCGGAGCTAACCCTAACCCTAGGTGAGTCCCCGAGGGGCCCCTCCCAAGGGGCATGGCGCCAAAACGCCGGGGATTGGGAACCTCTGAGTCCCAGCGCCCGACTCACCCTACCGCCCCTCCTCCACCAGGGCTTTTAGGGGAGCCGCCCGTCATTCAGGGCGGGAGAACGGGCAGGGCCGTCCGAACCCCTGGCGACATTCAAAGGACCCCCGTGCCAAAATGACTGGGCCCACTCTCCAGATTGCCAGCGGCCTCACCTCCGACCACCCCTCCACTCACCGCAGAGCTGGCGGATCGGGCCTGCGGGCCTCCTGGGGGCTAACCCTTACCATATGTCGGCCCCCGAGGGGCCCCTAGCAAGGGGCCTGCAGTCGTAACACCGGGGATTGGGGACCCCTGAACCCCAGTGCCGGACTCACCCGGCCGCCCCGCTGCCACCTGCACCACTAGGAGCGCCACCGGTCATTCAGTGCGGGAGAACGGGCAGGGTCCTCTGATCCCCCCACGACCTTCGAAGGGCCCCCCGCACCAAAACACTTGACCCACGCTCCCGCTAGCCAGCGCCCTCACCTCGGCCCGCCCCTCCACTCGCCGCACAGCCGTAGGATCGGGCCTGTCAGCCCCCTGGGTGTAACCCTAACCCTAGGTCTGTCCCCACGGGGCCCCTCCCAAGGGGCCTGGCATCGCAATGCCGGGGATTGGGGACCCCCGAGCACCAGTGCTGGACTCTCCCTGCCACCCCACCACCACCCAGTCCGCTAGGGGCGCCGCCGGTCATTCAGTGCTGGAGAACAGGCAGGGCCCTCTGAGCCCCCGCGACCTTCGTAGGCCCCTCGCGCCAAAATGCTTGGGCCCACGCTCCCACTCGCCAGCGCCCTCTTCTCGGCCCGCCCCTCCACTCGATGAACAGCTAGCGGATCAGGCCTGCCTGTTTCCTGGGGGCTAACACTAACCCTAGGTCAGACCCCAAGAGGCCACTTCCAAAGGCCTGGTGCCACAACGCCGGGGATTGGTGACCCCCAAGCCTCAGCGCCGGAGTCACCCTTCCGCCCCACAGCTACCGGGCCAGTAGGGACGCCACCAGTCATTCAGAGCGGGAGAATGGGCAGGGCCCTCCGAGCCCCTGGCGACCTTTGAGGCCCCCCACGCCAAAACGCTTGGGCCCACGCTCCCGCTAGCAAGCGCCCTCACCTCGGTCCGCCCCCCCTCTCGCCGCACAGACAGCGGATTGGGCCTGCCAGCCTCCTGGGAACCAACCCTAACTCTAGGTCTGCTCACGAGGGGCCCCTCCCAAGGGGCCTGGCGATGCCACGCCGGGGATTGGGGACCCTCAAGCCCCAGCGCATTACTTACCCTGCCGCCCTGCTGCCACCCGGGCTGCTAGGGGCGCCACCGGTTATTTAGGGCGGGAGAACGGGCAGGGCCCTCCGAGCCCCCAGTGACCTTTGAAGGCCCCCCGTGACAAAACGCTTGGGCCTAGGCTCCTGCTCGCCAGCACCCTCTCCTCAGCCCGCCCCTCCGCTCGCCGCACAGCCGGCAGATCGGGACTGCCGGCCTCCTGGGGCTAACCCTAACCCTAGGTCGGCTCCCGAGGGGCCCATCCCAAGGGGCCTGGCACCGCCACGCGGGTGATTGGGGACCCCCGAGCACCAGGGCTGAACTCACCCTGTCGCCCCGCTGCGACCCGGATCGCTAGGGGCACCGTCCTCATTCGGGGCTGGGGAACGGGCAGGGCCCTCTGAGCCCCCGGTGACCTTCGAAGGCCCAACACGCCAAAACGCTTGGGCTCACGCTCCCGCTCGCCAGCGCCCTCACCTCGCCCCGCCCCTCCGTTCTCTGCACAGCTGGCGGATCGGGCCCGGCCTCCTTTGGGTTAACCTCAACCCTAGGTCGGCCCCCGAGGGACCCCTCCCAAGGGGCCAGGCGCCGCCACGCCGGGGCATTTGGACCCCTGAGCCCTACTCCAGACTCACCTTGCCGCCCCGCCGCCACCCGGGACGCTAGGGGCGCCACCGGTCATTCAGGGAGGGAGTACGGGCAGGGCCCTCCGAGCCCCCGATGACCTTCGAAGGCCCCCTGCACCAAAACGCTTGGGCCTAAGCTCCCGCTCGCCAGCGCCCTCGCCTCGGCTCACCCCTCCCCTCGCCGCACAGCCGGCCAATTGGGCCTGCCGGCCTCCTTTGGGCTAACGAGAACCCTAGCTCGGCCCCCGAGGGACCCCTCCCAAGGGGCCTGGCAATGCCACGCCGGGTACTGGGGACCCCCGAGCCCGAGCTCCGGACTCACCCTGCCTCCCCGCCGCCACCCTGGCCGCTAGGGAGCCGCCGGGCATTCAGGGCGGGAGAACTTGCTGGGCCCTCCGAGCCCCCGGTGAGCTTCGAAGGCCCCCCATGCCAAAACGCTTGGGCCCACGCTCCCGCTTGCCAGCGCATTAACGTCGGCCCACCCCTCCGCTCGCTGCACAGCCGGCGGATTGGGCCCGCCGGCCTCCTTTGGGCTAACACTCACCATATGTTGGCCCCCGAGGGACCCCTCCCAAGTGCCTGGAGCCACCGCGCCAGGGATCGGGGACCACTGAGCCCCAGCTCCAGACTCATCCTGCCGACACGCCGCCACCCTGGCCGACAGGGGCGCCACCGGTCATTTAGTGTGTGAGAATGGGCAGGGCCCTCCAAGCTCCCAGTGACAATCCAAGGCCCCCTGTGCCAAAACCCTGGGCCCACGCTCCCCCTCGCCAGCGCCCTCACCTCGGCCCGCCCCTCTGCTCGCCGCACAGCCGGCGGTTCGGGCCTGCCGGCCTCCTTTGGGCTAACCCTAAACCTAGGTCGGCCCCAGAGGAGCCCCTCCCAAGGGGCCTGGCGCCGCCACGCTGGGGATTGGGGACACCCGAACCCCACCGCCAGACGCACTCTGCCGCTCCTCACCACCCGGCCCGCTAGGGGCGCCGTCCTCATTCAGGGCGTTAGAACGGGCAGGGCCCCCCGGGCCCCCGGCGACCTTCGAAGGTCCCCCGCGACAAAACGCTTGGGGCCATGCTCCCGCTCGCCAGCGCCCTCACCTCGGATCGGGCCTGCCAGCTGCAATGCCTGGGATTGGTGACCCCCGAGTCCCAGCGCCGGACGCACTGTGCCGCCCCGCCGCCACCCGGGCCGGTAGGAGAGCTGTCGGTCATTCAGGGCAGAACAACGGACAGGGCCCTCGGAGCCCCCAGCGCCGTTTGAAGGCCCTCCGCGCCAAAACCCTTGGGCCCACGCTCCCGCTCGCCAGCACCATCACTTCAGCCCACCCTCCGCTCCCTGCACAACCGGCGGATTGGGCCTGACGGTCCCCTGGGGGCTAAACCTAACCCTAGCTCGATCCCTCGAGGGGCCCCTCCCAAGGGGCCTGGTGCCGCAATGCCCGGGATTCCGGACCCACAAGCCCCAGCGCCAGACTCACCCTCCCGCCCCGCTGCCACCCGGGCCTCTAGGGGCACCGCCAGTCATCCAGGGCGGGAGAACGGGCAGGGTCCTCCGAGCCCCTGGTGACCTTCAAAGGCCCCCGCACCAAAACGCTTGGGCCCACGCTCCTGCTCTTCAGCGCCCTCACCTCGGCCTGCCCCTCCGCTCGCCACACAGCTGGCAGATCAGGCCTGCCGGCCTCCTGGGGGCTAACCCTAACCCTAGCTCACCCTCGGAGGGGCTCATCCCAAGGTGCCTGGAGCGGCAATGCCGGGCATTGGAGACCCACGAGCCACAGTGCTGGACTCACCGTGCTGCCCCGCCGCCACACAGGCCGCTAGTGGCACCACCGGTCATTCAGGGCGGGAGAACGGGAAGGGCCCTTGGAGCCCCCGGCCTCTTTCGAAGGCCCCCCGCGCCAGAAAGCTTGCGCCCACTCTCCCGGTAGCCAGTGCCCTCACCTCGGCCCGCCCCTCCGCTCGCCGCACAGCCGGCGGATAGGGCCCGCCAGCCTCCTGGGGGCTAACCCTATCCCTTCGTCGGCCCCCGAGAGGCCCCTCCCAACGGGCCTGGCACCGCAACACCTGGGTTTGCGGACCGCTAGCCCCAGCATCCGACTCACCATGCTCCCCCGCCGGCAACTGAGCCACTAGGGGCACCGCCGGACATTCAGTGCGGGAGAACGGGCAGGGCTTCTTGAGCCCCGGCGACCTTCGAAGGCCCCCCGTGCCAAAACTCATGGGCCTACGCTACCGCTCGCCAGCGCCCTCACCTCGGCCCTCCCCTCTGCTCACCGCACAGCCGGTGGATTGGGCCTGCGGCCTCCTGGGGGCTAACCATAACCCTAGGTCAGCCTCCAAGGGGCCCCTGCAAAGGGGCCTGGTGCCGCAACACTGGGGATTGGGAACCCCCCAACCCCAGCGACGGACTCACCCTGTCGCCCTGCCGCCACCCGGGCCCCAGGGGTGCCGCAGGTCATTCAGGGCGGGAAAACGGGCAGGGTCCTCCGATCCCCCGGCGACTTTCGAAGGCTTCCCGCGCCAAAACGCTTCGGCCAAGCTCCCGCTCGCCCGCGCCCTCACCTCGGCCCTCCCCTCCGCTCGCCGCACAGCTGGCACATCGGGCCTGCCGGCCTCCTGGGGGCTAACTGTAACCTTAGGTCGGCCCCCGAGGGGCCACTACCAAGGGTCTGCCCCCGCAACGCCGGGGATTGGGGACCCCCAAGCCCCAGTGCCGGGCTCACCCTGCCGCCCCGCCCCCCCGGGCCGCTAGTAGCGCTGCTGGTCATTCAGGGCAGGAGGACGGGTTGGGCCCTCCGAACCCCCGATGACCTTCGAAGGCCCCCGGTGCCAAAACGCTTGGGTCCACATTCTTGCTCTCAAGCGCCCTCACCTGGGTCCACCCCTCCGCTCGCCTCACAGCCGGCGGATCTGGCCTGCTGGCCCCCTGGGGGCTAACAATAACCCTTGGTCGGCCCCCTAGAGCCCTTCCAAAGGGGCCTGGCGCCCCAACGCCGAGGATTGGGGACCCCCAAGCCCCAGCGCCCAAGTCACCCTAACACCCCTCCTCCACCCGGGCCGCTAGGGGAGCCGCCGGTCATTCAGGGCAGAAGAATGTACAGGGCCCTCCAAGCCTCCAGCGACTTTCAAAGGACCCCCGCCCCAGAACGCCTGAGCCCACGCTCCCGCTCGCCAGCGGCCTCACCTCCGCCCGCCTCTCCGCTTGCCGCAGAGCTGGCGGATCGGGCTTCCGGCCTCCTGGGGGCTAAATCTAACCATAGGTCGGTCCCCTAGGGGCCCCAGCAAGGGGCCTAGAGCCGCAACACCGGGGATTGGAGAACCCCGAGCTCCAGC
This sequence comes from Ursus americanus, assembly GCF_024610735.1. Lineage (NCBI taxonomy): Eukaryota > Metazoa > Chordata > Mammalia > Carnivora > Ursidae > Ursus > Ursus americanus. The sequence goes on along the minus strand of NC_142132.1, from coordinate 87,029,719 downwards.
GCTGGACACAACCGGCTGCCCCGCTGCCACATGGGCCACTAGGGGCGCTGCCGGTCATTCAGGGCGGGACAACGGGCAGGGCCCTCAGAGCCTCTGGCGACATTCGAAGGCCCCCCGCGCCAAAACGCTTGGGCCCACGCTCCTGCTCACAAGCGCCCTCACCTCGGCCTGCCCCTCTGCTCACCACACAGCCGGCGGATCGAGCCTGCCGGCCTCCTCGGAGCTAACCCTAACCCTAGGTGAGTCCCCGAGGGGCCCCTCCCAAGGGGCATGGCGCCAAAACGCCGGGGATTGGGAACCTCTGAGTCCCAGCGCCCGACTCACCCTACCGCCCCTCCTCCACCAGGGCTTTTAGGGGAGCCGCCCGTCATTCAGGGCGGGAGAACGGGCAGGGCCGTCCGAACCCCTGGCGACATTCAAAGGACCCCCGTGCCAAAATGACTGGGCCCACTCTCCAGATTGCCAGCGGCCTCACCTCCGACCACCCCTCCACTCACCGCAGAGCTGGCGGATCGGGCCTGCGGGCCTCCTGGGGGCTAACCCTTACCATATGTCGGCCCCCGAGGGGCCCCTAGCAAGGGGCCTGCAGTCGTAACACCGGGGATTGGGGACCCCTGAACCCCAGTGCCGGACTCACCCGGCCGCCCCGCTGCCACCTGCACCACTAGGAGCGCCACCGGTCATTCAGTGCGGGAGAACGGGCAGGGTCCTCTGATCCCCCCACGACCTTCGAAGGGCCCCCCGCACCAAAACACTTGACCCACGCTCCCGCTAGCCAGCGCCCTCACCTCGGCCCGCCCCTCCACTCGCCGCACAGCCGTAGGATCGGGCCTGTCAGCCCCCTGGGTGTAACCCTAACCCTAGGTCTGTCCCCACGGGGCCCCTCCCAAGGGGCCTGGCATCGCAATGCCGGGGATTGGGGACCCCCGAGCACCAGTGCTGGACTCTCCCTGCCACCCCACCACCACCCAGTCCGCTAGGGGCGCCGCCGGTCATTCAGTGCTGGAGAACAGGCAGGGCCCTCTGAGCCCCCGCGACCTTCGTAGGCCCCTCGCGCCAAAATGCTTGGGCCCACGCTCCCACTCGCCAGCGCCCTCTTCTCGGCCCGCCCCTCCACTCGATGAACAGCTAGCGGATCAGGCCTGCCTGTTTCCTGGGGGCTAACACTAACCCTAGGTCAGACCCCAAGAGGCCACTTCCAAAGGCCTGGTGCCACAACGCCGGGGATTGGTGACCCCCAAGCCTCAGCGCCGGAGTCACCCTTCCGCCCCACAGCTACCGGGCCAGTAGGGACGCCACCAGTCATTCAGAGCGGGAGAATGGGCAGGGCCCTCCGAGCCCCTGGCGACCTTTGAGGCCCCCCACGCCAAAACGCTTGGGCCCACGCTCCCGCTAGCAAGCGCCCTCACCTCGGTCCGCCCCCCCTCTCGCCGCACAGACAGCGGATTGGGCCTGCCAGCCTCCTGGGAACCAACCCTAACTCTAGGTCTGCTCACGAGGGGCCCCTCCCAAGGGGCCTGGCGATGCCACGCCGGGGATTGGGGACCCTCAAGCCCCAGCGCATTACTTACCCTGCCGCCCTGCTGCCACCCGGGCTGCTAGGGGCGCCACCGGTTATTTAGGGCGGGAGAACGGGCAGGGCCCTCCGAGCCCCCAGTGACCTTTGAAGGCCCCCCGTGACAAAACGCTTGGGCCTAGGCTCCTGCTCGCCAGCACCCTCTCCTCAGCCCGCCCCTCCGCTCGCCGCACAGCCGGCAGATCGGGACTGCCGGCCTCCTGGGGCTAACCCTAACCCTAGGTCGGCTCCCGAGGGGCCCATCCCAAGGGGCCTGGCACCGCCACGCGGGTGATTGGGGACCCCCGAGCACCAGGGCTGAACTCACCCTGTCGCCCCGCTGCGACCCGGATCGCTAGGGGCACCGTCCTCATTCGGGGCTGGGGAACGGGCAGGGCCCTCTGAGCCCCCGGTGACCTTCGAAGGCCCAACACGCCAAAACGCTTGGGCTCACGCTCCCGCTCGCCAGCGCCCTCACCTCGCCCCGCCCCTCCGTTCTCTGCACAGCTGGCGGATCGGGCCCGGCCTCCTTTGGGTTAACCTCAACCCTAGGTCGGCCCCCGAGGGACCCCTCCCAAGGGGCCAGGCGCCGCCACGCCGGGGCATTTGGACCCCTGAGCCCTACTCCAGACTCACCTTGCCGCCCCGCCGCCACCCGGGACGCTAGGGGCGCCACCGGTCATTCAGGGAGGGAGTACGGGCAGGGCCCTCCGAGCCCCCGATGACCTTCGAAGGCCCCCTGCACCAAAACGCTTGGGCCTAAGCTCCCGCTCGCCAGCGCCCTCGCCTCGGCTCACCCCTCCCCTCGCCGCACAGCCGGCCAATTGGGCCTGCCGGCCTCCTTTGGGCTAACGAGAACCCTAGCTCGGCCCCCGAGGGACCCCTCCCAAGGGGCCTGGCAATGCCACGCCGGGTACTGGGGACCCCCGAGCCCGAGCTCCGGACTCACCCTGCCTCCCCGCCGCCACCCTGGCCGCTAGGGAGCCGCCGGGCATTCAGGGCGGGAGAACTTGCTGGGCCCTCCGAGCCCCCGGTGAGCTTCGAAGGCCCCCCATGCCAAAACGCTTGGGCCCACGCTCCCGCTTGCCAGCGCATTAACGTCGGCCCACCCCTCCGCTCGCTGCACAGCCGGCGGATTGGGCCCGCCGGCCTCCTTTGGGCTAACACTCACCATATGTTGGCCCCCGAGGGACCCCTCCCAAGTGCCTGGAGCCACCGCGCCAGGGATCGGGGACCACTGAGCCCCAGCTCCAGACTCATCCTGCCGACACGCCGCCACCCTGGCCGACAGGGGCGCCACCGGTCATTTAGTGTGTGAGAATGGGCAGGGCCCTCCAAGCTCCCAGTGACAATCCAAGGCCCCCTGTGCCAAAACCCTGGGCCCACGCTCCCCCTCGCCAGCGCCCTCACCTCGGCCCGCCCCTCTGCTCGCCGCACAGCCGGCGGTTCGGGCCTGCCGGCCTCCTTTGGGCTAACCCTAAACCTAGGTCGGCCCCAGAGGAGCCCCTCCCAAGGGGCCTGGCGCCGCCACGCTGGGGATTGGGGACACCCGAACCCCACCGCCAGACGCACTCTGCCGCTCCTCACCACCCGGCCCGCTAGGGGCGCCGTCCTCATTCAGGGCGTTAGAACGGGCAGGGCCCCCCGGGCCCCCGGCGACCTTCGAAGGTCCCCCGCGACAAAACGCTTGGGGCCATGCTCCCGCTCGCCAGCGCCCTCACCTCGGATCGGGCCTGCCAGCTGCAATGCCTGGGATTGGTGACCCCCGAGTCCCAGCGCCGGACGCACTGTGCCGCCCCGCCGCCACCCGGGCCGGTAGGAGAGCTGTCGGTCATTCAGGGCAGAACAACGGACAGGGCCCTCGGAGCCCCCAGCGCCGTTTGAAGGCCCTCCGCGCCAAAACCCTTGGGCCCACGCTCCCGCTCGCCAGCACCATCACTTCAGCCCACCCTCCGCTCCCTGCACAACCGGCGGATTGGGCCTGACGGTCCCCTGGGGGCTAAACCTAACCCTAGCTCGATCCCTCGAGGGGCCCCTCCCAAGGGGCCTGGTGCCGCAATGCCCGGGATTCCGGACCCACAAGCCCCAGCGCCAGACTCACCCTCCCGCCCCGCTGCCACCCGGGCCTCTAGGGGCACCGCCAGTCATCCAGGGCGGGAGAACGGGCAGGGTCCTCCGAGCCCCTGGTGACCTTCAAAGGCCCCCGCACCAAAACGCTTGGGCCCACGCTCCTGCTCTTCAGCGCCCTCACCTCGGCCTGCCCCTCCGCTCGCCACACAGCTGGCAGATCAGGCCTGCCGGCCTCCTGGGGGCTAACCCTAACCCTAGCTCACCCTCGGAGGGGCTCATCCCAAGGTGCCTGGAGCGGCAATGCCGGGCATTGGAGACCCACGAGCCACAGTGCTGGACTCACCGTGCTGCCCCGCCGCCACACAGGCCGCTAGTGGCACCACCGGTCATTCAGGGCGGGAGAACGGGAAGGGCCCTTGGAGCCCCCGGCCTCTTTCGAAGGCCCCCCGCGCCAGAAAGCTTGCGCCCACTCTCCCGGTAGCCAGTGCCCTCACCTCGGCCCGCCCCTCCGCTCGCCGCACAGCCGGCGGATAGGGCCCGCCAGCCTCCTGGGGGCTAACCCTATCCCTTCGTCGGCCCCCGAGAGGCCCCTCCCAACGGGCCTGGCACCGCAACACCTGGGTTTGCGGACCGCTAGCCCCAGCATCCGACTCACCATGCTCCCCCGCCGGCAACTGAGCCACTAGGGGCACCGCCGGACATTCAGTGCGGGAGAACGGGCAGGGCTTCTTGAGCCCCGGCGACCTTCGAAGGCCCCCCGTGCCAAAACTCATGGGCCTACGCTACCGCTCGCCAGCGCCCTCACCTCGGCCCTCCCCTCTGCTCACCGCACAGCCGGTGGATTGGGCCTGCGGCCTCCTGGGGGCTAACCATAACCCTAGGTCAGCCTCCAAGGGGCCCCTGCAAAGGGGCCTGGTGCCGCAACACTGGGGATTGGGAACCCCCCAACCCCAGCGACGGACTCACCCTGTCGCCCTGCCGCCACCCGGGCCCCAGGGGTGCCGCAGGTCATTCAGGGCGGGAAAACGGGCAGGGTCCTCCGATCCCCCGGCGACTTTCGAAGGCTTCCCGCGCCAAAACGCTTCGGCCAAGCTCCCGCTCGCCCGCGCCCTCACCTCGGCCCTCCCCTCCGCTCGCCGCACAGCTGGCACATCGGGCCTGCCGGCCTCCTGGGGGCTAACTGTAACCTTAGGTCGGCCCCCGAGGGGCCACTACCAAGGGTCTGCCCCCGCAACGCCGGGGATTGGGGACCCCCAAGCCCCAGTGCCGGGCTCACCCTGCCGCCCCGCCCCCCCGGGCCGCTAGTAGCGCTGCTGGTCATTCAGGGCAGGAGGACGGGTTGGGCCCTCCGAACCCCCGATGACCTTCGAAGGCCCCCGGTGCCAAAACGCTTGGGTCCACATTCTTGCTCTCAAGCGCCCTCACCTGGGTCCACCCCTCCGCTCGCCTCACAGCCGGCGGATCTGGCCTGCTGGCCCCCTGGGGGCTAACAATAACCCTTGGTCGGCCCCCTAGAGCCCTTCCAAAGGGGCCTGGCGCCCCAACGCCGAGGATTGGGGACCCCCAAGCCCCAGCGCCCAAGTCACCCTAACACCCCTCCTCCACCCGGGCCGCTAGGGGAGCCGCCGGTCATTCAGGGCAGAAGAATGTACAGGGCCCTCCAAGCCTCCAGCGACTTTCAAAGGACCCCCGCCCCAGAACGCCTGAGCCCACGCTCCCGCTCGCCAGCGGCCTCACCTCCGCCCGCCTCTCCGCTTGCCGCAGAGCTGGCGGATCGGGCTTCCGGCCTCCTGGGGGCTAAATCTAACCATAGGTCGGTCCCCTAGGGGCCCCAGCAAGGGGCCTAGAGCCGCAACACCGGGGATTGGAGAACCCCGAGCTCCAGCGCTGGACACAACCGGCTGCCCCGCTGCCACATGGGCCACTAGGGGCGCTGCCGGTCATTCAGGGCGGGACAACGGGCAGGGCCCTCAGAGCCTCTGGCGACATTCGAAGGCCCCCCGCGCCAAAACGCTTGGGCCCACGCTCCTGCTCACAAGCGCCCTCACCTCGGCCTGCCCCTCTGCTCACCACACAGCCGGCGGATCGAGCCTGCCGGCCTCCTCGGAGCTAACCCTAACCCTAGGTGAGTCCCCGAGGGGCCCCTCCCAAGGGGCATGGCGCCAAAACGCCGGGGATTGGGAACCTCTGAGTCCCAGCGCCCGACTCACCCTACCGCCCCTCCTCCACCAGGGCTTTTAGGGGAGCCGCCCGTCATTCAGGGCGGGAGAACGGGCAGGGCCGTCCGAACCCCTGGCGACATTCAAAGGACCCCCGTGCCAAAATGACTGGGCCCACTCTCCAGATTGCCAGCGGCCTCACCTCCGACCACCCCTCCACTCACCGCAGAGCTGGCGGATCGGGCCTGCGGGCCTCCTGGGGGCTAACCCTTACCATATGTCGGCCCCCGAGGGGCCCCTAGCAAGGGGCCTGCAGTCGTAACACCGGGGATTGGGGACCCCTGAACCCCAGTGCCGGACTCACCCGGCCGCCCCGCTGCCACCTGCACCACTAGGAGCGCCACCGGTCATTCAGTGCGGGAGAACGGGCAGGGTCCTCTGATCCCCCCACGACCTTCGAAGGGCCCCCCGCACCAAAACACTTGACCCACGCTCCCGCTAGCCAGCGCCCTCACCTCGGCCCGCCCCTCCACTCGCCGCACAGCCGTAGGATCGGGCCTGTCAGCCCCCTGGGTGTAACCCTAACCCTAGGTCTGTCCCCACGGGGCCCCTCCCAAGGGGCCTGGCATCGCAATGCCGGGGATTGGGGACCCCCGAGCACCAGTGCTGGACTCTCCCTGCCACCCCACCACCACCCAGTCCGCTAGGGGCGCCGCCGGTCATTCAGTGCTGGAGAACAGGCAGGGCCCTCTGAGCCCCCGCGACCTTCGTAGGCCCCTCGCGCCAAAATGCTTGGGCCCACGCTCCCACTCGCCAGCGCCCTCTTCTCGGCCCGCCCCTCCACTCGATGAACAGCTAGCGGATCAGGCCTGCCTGTTTCCTGGGGGCTAACACTAACCCTAGGTCAGACCCCAAGAGGCCACTTCCAAAGGCCTGGTGCCACAACGCCGGGGATTGGTGACCCCCAAGCCTCAGCGCCGGAGTCACCCTTCCGCCCCACAGCTACCGGGCCAGTAGGGACGCCACCAGTCATTCAGAGCGGGAGAATGGGCAGGGCCCTCCGAGCCCCTGGCGACCTTTGAGGCCCCCCACGCCAAAACGCTTGGGCCCACGCTCCCGCTAGCAAGCGCCCTCACCTCGGTCCGCCCCCCCTCTCGCCGCACAGACAGCGGATTGGGCCTGCCAGCCTCCTGGGAACCAACCCTAACTCTAGGTCTGCTCACGAGGGGCCCCTCCCAAGGGGCCTGGCGATGCCACGCCGGGGATTGGGGACCCTCAAGCCCCAGCGCATTACTTACCCTGCCGCCCTGCTGCCACCCGGGCTGCTAGGGGCGCCACCGGTTATTTAGGGCGGGAGAACGGGCAGGGCCCTCCGAGCCCCCAGTGACCTTTGAAGGCCCCCCGTGACAAAACGCTTGGGCCTAGGCTCCTGCTCGCCAGCACCCTCTCCTCAGCCCGCCCCTCCGCTCGCCGCACAGCCGGCAGATCGGGACTGCCGGCCTCCTGGGGCTAACCCTAACCCTAGGTCGGCTCCCGAGGGGCCCATCCCAAGGGGCCTGGCACCGCCACGCGGGTGATTGGGGACCCCCGAGCACCAGGGCTGAACTCACCCTGTCGCCCCGCTGCGACCCGGATCGCTAGGGGCACCGTCCTCATTCGGGGCTGGGGAACGGGCAGGGCCCTCTGAGCCCCCGGTGACCTTCGAAGGCCCAACACGCCAAAACGCTTGGGCTCACGCTCCCGCTCGCCAGCGCCCTCACCTCGCCCCGCCCCTCCGTTCTCTGCACAGCTGGCGGATCGGGCCCGGCCTCCTTTGGGTTAACCTCAACCCTAGGTCGGCCCCCGAGGGACCCCTCCCAAGGGGCCAGGCGCCGCCACGCCGGGGCATTTGGACCCCTGAGCCCTACTCCAGACTCACCTTGCCGCCCCGCCGCCACCCGGGACGCTAGGGGCGCCACCGGTCATTCAGGGAGGGAGTACGGGCAGGGCCCTCCGAGCCCCCGATGACCTTCGAAGGCCCCCTGCACCAAAACGCTTGGGCCTAAGCTCCCGCTCGCCAGCGCCCTCACCTCGGCTCACCCCTCCCCTCGCCGCACAGCCGGCCAATTGGGCCTGCCGGCCTCCTTTGGGCTAACGAGAACCCTAGCTCGGCCCCCGAGGGACCCCTCCCAAGGGGCCTGGCAATGCCACGCCGGGTACTGGGGACCCCCGAGCCCGAGCTCCGGACTCACCCTGCCTCCCCGCCGCCACCCTGGCCGCTAGGGAGCCGCCGGGCATTCAGGGCGGGAGAACTTGCTGGGCCCTCCGAGCCCCCGGTGAGCTTCGAAGGCCCCCCATGCCAAAACGCTTGGGCCCACGCTCCCGCTTGCCAGCGCATTAACGTCGGCCCACCCCTCCGCTCGCTGCACAGCCGGCGGATTGGGCCCGCCGGCCTCCTTTGGGCTAACACTCACCATATGTTGGCCCCCGAGGGACCCCTCCCAAGTGCCTGGAGCCACCGCGCCAGGGATCGGGGACCACTGAGCCCCAGCTCCAGACTCATCCTGCCGACACGCCGCCACCCTGGCCGACAGGGGCGCCACCGGTCATTTAGTGTGTGAGAATGGGCAGGGCCCTCCAAGCTCCCAGTGACAATCCAAGGCCCCCTGTGCCAAAACCCTGGGCCCACGCTCCCCCTCGCCAGCGCCCTCACCTCGGCCCGCCCCTCTGCTCGCCGCACAGCCGGCGGTTCGGGCCTGCCGGCCTCCTTTGGGCTAACCCTAAACCTAGGTCGGCCCCAGAGGAGCCCCTCCCAAGGGGCCTGGCGCCGCCACGCTGGGGATTGGGGACACCCGAACCCCACCGCCGGACGCACTCTGCCGCTCCTCACCACCCGGCCCGCTAGGGGCGCCGTCCTCATTCAGGGCGTTAGAACGGGCAGGGCCCCCCGGGCCCCCGGCGACCTTCGAAGGTCCCCCGCGACAAAACGCTTGGGGCCATGCTCCCGCTCGCCAGCGCCCTCACCTCGGCTAGCCCCTCCGCATGTGGCAGAGCCGGCGGATCGGGCCTGCCAGCCTCCTGGGGGCTAACCCGAACCCTAGGTCGGCCCCCAAGGGGCCCCTCCCAAGGGGCCTATCGCTGCAATGCCTGGGATTGGTGACCCCCGAGTCCCAGCGCCGGACGCACTGTGCCGCCCCGCCGCCACCCCGGGCCGGTAGGTATGCAGTTGGGCTTTCAGCAAGGTAGAACGGGAAGTGCGCTCTTAACCCCCAGTGACTTTCGAATGCCCCCACGCCAAAATGCTTGGGCCCGGGCTCCCGCTCGACAGCGCCCTCACCTCGGCCTGCCCCTCTGCTGGCTACACAGCCGGCGGATCAGGCCTGCCAGCTTCCTGGGGGCTAACCCTAAACCTAGGTCGGCCCCCGATGGGCCCCTCCCAAGGAGCCTGGAGCTGCAAGGCCTGGGATTGGGGACCCCCGAGCCCCAGCGCCGGACTCATACGGCCGCCCCACCGCAACCTGGGGTGCTAGGGGCGCCGCCGGTTATTCAGGGCAGGAGAACGGGCAGGGCCCTCCAAGCCCCCGCCGACTTTTGAAGGCCCCCCACACTAAAACGCTTGGGCCCACGCTCCCACTCCCCAGCGACCCCACCTCGGCCCGCCCCTCCGCTCGCTGCACAGCCGGTGGATCGGGCCTGCCGGCCGCCTGGAGCTAACCATAACCCTAGCTTGCCTCCTGAGGGGCCCATCCCAAGGGGCCTGGCGCCACCATGCGGGGGATTGGGCACCCCCAAAGCAACCTGCCAGACGCACCCTGATGCCCCGCCACCACCCGGGCCGCTAGAGGCGCCGCCAGTCATCTGGGTTGGAGAATGGGCAGGGCCCTCCGAGCCTCCGGTGACATTTGAAGTCCTCCCACGCCAAAATGCTTTGGCCCACGCTTCCGCTCACCAGCGCCCTCACCTCGGCCAGCCCCTCCACAAGCCGCACAACCGCCGGATCGGGCCTGCCGGCCTCCTGGGGACTAACAGTAGGTTGGATGTCGAGGGGCCCCTCCCAGGGGTCTGGCGCCACCACGACAGGGATTGGGGACCCCCGAGCACCAGCGCCAGACTCACCCTGCCGCCCTGCCGCGACCCGGCCCACTAGGGGCGCCGTCCTCATTCAGAGTGGTAGAATGGGCAGGGCCCTCCAGTCCCCTGCGACCTTCAAAGGCAACCCGCACCAAAATGCTAGGTCCCACGCTCCCGCTCACCAGCGCCCTCACCTGGGTCCGCCACTCCGCTCTCCACACAGCTGGCGAATAGGGCCTGCTGGCCACCTAGGGGCTAACCCTAACTCTAGGTTGGCCCCCGAAGGGCCCCTCCTAAGGGGCCTGGTGGCCCAATGCTGGGGATTGGGGACCCCCAACCCCATCGTCAGTTACACCCTGCCGCCCCGCCCCACCCGGACCGCTAGGGATGCCACCGTTCATTCAGGGTGGGAGAACGGGCTGGGCCCTCCGAAAACTGCCGATCCTCGAAGGCGCCCCAAACGAAAACACTTGGGCTCAGGCTCATGTTCACCAGCACCCTCACCTCGGCCCAACTCGCCGCTCGACGCACAGGTGGTGTATCGGACCTGCCGGACTCCTGGGGGCTAACCCTAACCATAGGTCGGCACCCCTGGGGCCCTGCCCAAGGGGCCTGGCATCGCAACGCTGGGGATGGGGACACCGAGCCCAAGTGCCAGACTCACCCTGCTTCCCTTCAGCCACCCGAGCCGCTAGGGGCCCACTGTTCAATCAGAGCAAGAAAATGGTTAGGGCCCTCCGAGCACCCGCTGACATTCAAAGGCCCCCCGTGCTTGGCTTGGGCTCATGCTAAGGCTCGCCAGCGCCCTCACCTCGGCCCAACCCTTCGCGTGTTGCACAGCCGCTGATCGGGACCACTGGCCTTCTGGGGGCTAACCGTAACCCTAGATTGACCACCGAGGGGCCCATCCCAAGGGGCCTGGCGCTCCAACGCCGGAGATTGGGGATCCTGAGCCTCAGCACCTGACTCACCCTGCCACCCAGCTGCCACCCGGGGGCTTGGGGTGCTGCCGTTCATTCAGGGCGGGAGAACAGGCAGGGCCCTCCGAGACACGGCGACCTTCAAAAGCCCCCCGCGCCAAAACACCCGAGCCCACGCTCCCGCTCACCAGCGCCCTCACCTCGGTCCGACACTCCAGTCTCCACACAGCTGGCGAATAGGGCCTGCCGGCCTCCCTGGGGCTAAACCTAACCCTAGGTTGGCCCCCGAGGGGCCCCTCCCAAGGGGCCTGGCGCCGCAACACCAGGGATTGGGGATACCCGAGCCGCAGCGCCTGACTCACCCTGCCGCCCCACTGCCACCTGGGCAGCTAGGGGCACTGCCGGTCACTCAGGGAGGAGAATGGGCATGGCCCGCCGAGTCCCCGGAAACATTAAAAGGCCCCTGGAGCCAAAATGCTTGGGCCCAAGCTCCCTCTCGACAGAGACCTCACCTCGACCCACCACTCCATTCGCCGCACAGCTGGCGGATTGAGCCTGCTGGCGTCCTGGGGGCTGACCCTAACCTAGGTCAGCCCCCGAGGGGCCCCTCCCAAGGGGCCTGGCGCCGCAACACAGTGGATTGGGGACCCCTGAGACCCAGCGCCGGACTCACCTGCTGCCGCGCCACCACCCAGGCCGCTAGGGGAGCCACGGGTCATTCAGTGTGGGAGAACTGGCAGGGTGCTCCGTTTCCCCTGCGACCTTCAAAGCACCCTTGTGCAAAAAGGTGGCTCCCACGCTCCTGCTCACCAGCGCCCTCCCCTTGGCCCGCCCCTCTGGTTGCTGCAGAGCTGGTGGATAAGGCCTGCCGGGCTCCTGGGGGCTAACCAAAACCCTAGGTCGGCCCCATGGGGGACATCCCAAGGGGCCTGGTTCTGTAACGCTGGGGTTTGGTGACTCAGAGCCCCAGATCCAGACTCACCCTGCCGCACTGTCGCCACCCGGGCCGCTAGGGACGCCGCAGGTCATTCAGGGCGAGAGAAGGGGCAGGGCCTTCCGAGCCCCCGGTGACTTTCAAGGGCTCCCTGGTCCAAAACGCTGGTGCCCACGCTCCCACTCCCCATGCCCTCACCTTGGCTTGCCCCTCAGCTCTCAGCCCAGCGGGCGGATTGGGCCTGCCGGCCTCCTGGGTCTTAACCCTAATCCTAGGTCGGCCCCTCAGGGGCCCCTCCCAAGGGTCCTGCTGCTGCTACACTGGGGATCGGGGACCCCAAGCCCCAGAGCCAGAATCACCCTGCCTCAATGCCGCCACCCGGGCCGCTAGGGGTGCCGCCGGTCATTCAGGGCGGGAGAACGACAGGGCCCTGGAGAAACCAGCGACATTTGAAGCCTCCCACGCCAAAATGCAGGGGCCCACGCTCCCGCTCGGCAGCGCCTTTACCTCTGCCCGCCCACCTCTCGCCGCCCAGCCAGAGGATTGGGCCTGCCAGCCTCCTGGGGGCTAACTCTAACCCTAGGTCAGCCCACGAGGAGCTCCTCCCAAGGGGCCTGCCCCCGCAACGCCGGGGATTGGGGATCCCCAAGCCACAGTGCAGGACTCACCCTGCTGCCCCACCGCCAACGGAGCCACTAGGGGCGCCGCTGGTTATTCAGGGCAGGAGAAAGGGCAGGGCCCTCTGAGCCATGGCAACATTGCAAGGCCCAGGGCGCCAAAACCCTGAGGCCCATGCTCCTGCTCGCCATCGCCCTCAACTCGGCCCACACCTCTGCCCTTCGCACAGCTGGCAGATCTGGCCTGCCGGCCTACTGGGCGCTAACCCTACACCCTAGGACGGCCCCTGAGGGTCCCTTCCTAAACGTGCCGCTAGGGGCACCACCATTCATTCAGTGTTGGAGAACTGGCAGGGCCCTCCGAACTCCCTCCAACCTTCGAAGGTGCCCGGAACCAAAACGCTTCGGCCCAGGCTCATGTTCACCAGCACCCTCACCTCGGCCCACCGCTCCAATCACCGCACATGTGGTGTATCGGGCCTGCCGGCCTCCTGGGGACTAACCCTAAGTGTAGGTCAGCCCCCGAGAGGCACTTCCCGAGTGGCGTGGCTCCGCAACGCCGAGGATGGGGACCACAAGCCCATGTGCCGGACTCACCCTGTTGCCCTTCAGCCACCCGAGCCGCTAGGGGCCCCGCTAGTCATTCAGAGCGGGAGAACGGGCAAGGCACTCCGAGGCCCCGGCGACTTTCGAAGGCCCTCCTGCACCAAAATGGTTGGGCCCATGCTGCCGCTCACCAGCGCCTTCACATTGGCCCACTCCTCCGATCGCCGCACAGCCGTTGCATCGGTCCTGCTGGCCTACTGGGGTCTAACCCTAAACCCTAACCCCTAACCTTAAACCCTAAACCTAACCCCTAACCCTCACCCTAACCCTAACACTAACCCCTAACCCTTACCCTAACCCTGACCCTAACCTAAACCTAACCCTAAACCCTAATCCTTAAACCCTAAACCCTACATTAACACTAAACCCTAAATCCTAACCCCTAACCCGAAACCCGAAACCCTAAACACTAAACCCTTACCTTAACCACTAAGCCAAACCCCAAACCCTAACCCTAAACCCTAACCATACCCCGACCCCTATCATAACCCTAACCCTACCCCTAACCCTACCCCTTCAGCTAACCCTACCCCTAACCAGTAACCTAACCCTAACCCTTACCCTAACCCATACTCTAACCCTAACTTTAACCCATACCCTAACCCGAACCCTAACCTGTACCCTAACCCTAACACGTACTCTAACGCGTACCCAAACCTGTACCCTAACCCTAACCCTAAACTGTACCCTAACCCATAACTTAAACCGTACCCTAAACTTAACCTTAACCCTAACAAGTACCCTAACCCATACCCTAACCTTAACCCTGAACCCTGACCATAACCCATACCCTAACTCGTACCATACCCGTACCCTAACCGTACCCGTACCCTAAACCTAACCCATACCCTAACCGTAAACCTAAACCCTAAACCGTAACCCGTACCCTAACCCTAACCAGTACCCTTACCTTAACCTTAACCCATACCCTAACCTGTACCCTATCCCTAACCCGGACCCTAACCCATACCCTAACCCATACCTAACCCTAACCTGTACCCTAACCCGTACCCACACCCATACCCTAACCCTAAACCGTACCCTATCCCTATCCCTAACCCATTCCCTAACCCGTACCCTAACCCTAACCCTAAACCGTAACCTGGCCTGTACCATAACCCTAAACTGTACCCTAACCCTAACCCGTACCCTAACCCGTACCCTAATCCGAATGCCAACACTAACCATAACTGTACCCTAATGCGTACCCTAACCAGTACACTAACCCTAATCCGTACCTTAAACCTAACCCCTACTCCAACCCTAACCCTAACCCTAAACCCAAACCCTAAACCCTAACCCGTACCCTGAACCCTAATCTGTACCCTAACCCATAACGTCTAACTTGTAACCCCTAAACCCAAACCTAACCCATACCCTCTCCTTACCCTAACCCTAAACCCTACCCTCTCCCATACCCTAACCATAATTCATACTCTAACCTTAACCCGTACCCTAATCCGTACCCTAACCCCGGGGATTGGGTACCCCTGGAACACACCACGGGACTCAGCCTGCCACCCCTCAGGAAACCATGCCCCTTGGGGCGCCGCAGAGCATCCCGTTCAGGAGAACTGGTAGGGCCCCTCTGAGACCCCAGCGATCCTCGGCGGCCCCCTACACCCCAACCCTGAGGCCCACGCTCATCCCGCCCCACGCCTTCCCTTCAGCTTGCCACCAAGCGCGTCGCAGAGCCGGCAGATCAGGCCTGCCGGGTTCCTGGGGCCTAGACCTGACCCTAGTTTGGCTGGGTAGGGCCCCTCCCCTGGGTCCCGGTGCCACAGCCCCAGGTACTGGGGACACCTGAGCCCCACTGCAGGATAAAGCCTGCCAGCCCACAGGAAACCGTGCTCCTTGGGAGGCTGTAGAGCATTCAGGGCGGGAGAACCAGGAGGGCCCCCAGAGTCCCCTGCGAACTTCAGCGATCCCTAAACCCAAGCTTGAAGCCCATGCTCACCCCACCCCACACCCTCACCTCAGCCCGCGGTAGTGCTCGCCACATAGCGGGCAGATCTGGCCTGCGGGGTTCCTGGGCCCCAACCCTAACCCTAGTTCATCTGTGGAGGGGCCCCTCCCCAGGAGCCTGGAGCCAGAGCCGCGGGGATTCGGGACACCTGAGCCCCACAGCAGGACTCAGTCTGCCACCCCGCAGGAAACCGTGCGCCTTGGGAGGCCATAGAGCGTTCAGGGTGGGAGAACCAGGAGGGCCCTCCTGAGCTACCAGCAAACGTCGGTGGCCTCCCACAACCCAACCCTGAAGCCCACGCTCACCCTCCCTGCACCCTCACCTCAGCCCATGTAGCTCGCCATACAGCCAGCAGATCGGGCCTGCGGGGCTCCTGGGGCCTAACCCTAGCCCTAGGTCGGCCGCGGGTGTGGGGGACTCCCAGGAGCCTTACACCACAGCCCCAGGGAATTGGGGTACCTGTACCACACCGCAGGACTCAGCTTGCCACCGGAAAGGAAACTGTGCCCCTTGGGGCTCTACGGAGCCTACAGGGCATGAGAACATGGGGAGGCCCCCAGGGCCTGTCCCCACTTTTGGCAGCCCCCCGTGCCCCAACCCTGAGGCCTATGTTCACCATCCCCCATGGCCTCCTCCCAGCCCTCCACAGAGCTCGCTGCACAGCCTGCAGATTGTCCTTGCCGGGCTCCTGGACCCTAAACCTTACACTAGGTTAGCCACAGAGGGGCCCCTCCCCAGGGTCCTGGCACCCTACTCCGGGGGATTGGGGACACACAAGCCCCACTGTAGGACTCAGCCTGCAGCCCACAGGAAACTGTACCGTTTGGGGGCACAACAGAGCATTCAGTGCAAGAGAATTGGGGCACCCCCTGAGAGCTCCTTCTGCTGAACCCCGACATTTGTGGGCCATTCTGGATGAAACCCCAAGGCTCACACTCACCCACGCTTGTGCCCTCATCTCAGTCGGCCTGGGAGTTCTCTGAGCACTGGGCAGTTTGGACCTGCTGTCTCTTGAGGCCTAACCTAACCCTGGGTCTTCTGCTGAGGGTCCCTCCCTGTTTGCCTGCCTCCAAGGCACCAGGCATTGGGCTCACCTCTGCACGACTAGAGGACTCAGCCTGCCCCACAGCAGGAAACTGTCATTTGGGGCTGCAGCAAGGATTCATAGGAAAATCGGAGGGCCCTCCTCAGCCCATCGCAGGCAACCCCCACTTTCAGAGATCTCCCCGGATCCAATTAGTAGCTTCAAACTGACCTTTAAACTTGCTCTCCAAGGAGATCTTTTGAAATTCTCCACACTTCCAACCGATGGCACCATCCAGCTTCAGTGCCTTACCCAGCTTTAGGTCTTGAGATGGATTAAAATGGGAAGTCACGTCACTGATGACGACGTACTGGTGACCAAAAGATACATGCAT
Organism: Ursus americanus; assembly: GCF_024610735.1. Classification (NCBI taxonomy): domain Eukaryota; kingdom Metazoa; phylum Chordata; class Mammalia; order Carnivora; family Ursidae; genus Ursus; species Ursus americanus. The sequence continues at coordinate 87,013,424 of NC_142132.1, read as the reverse complement.
AAATGCTTCATATCACTTGGCTTTAGGGAAATGCAAATCTAAACCCCTATAGATGCCATATCACACGAGGCCGAATATCTAAAAATAAGAAGACATGAAACTATACATGTTGGAGAGGATGTGGAGAAATGGGAACACTCTTACACCCCTGTACAAATGCAGTCCAGTACAGCCACTCTTGAAAATGGTACAGAGTTTCTTCAAGAAGTTATAATAAAGCTACCCTATGTCCCAGCAATTGCACTACTGGGTATTTACCCCAAAGATACAGAGGTAGTGAAGATGGGACACATGCACCACAGTGTTCATAGCAGCAATATCCATAATAGACAAGCTGCAGAAGGAGTGCAGATGACCATGGATAGATGAATGGATAAAGAAGATGTGGATCATATCTATAGTGGAATATTACTCAGCCATCAGAAAGGATGAATACTTACCATCACACCTACCTGGGTGGAGCTGGAGGGTATTATGATGAGTGGAATAAGTCAATGAAAGAAAGACAATGATCATATGCTTTCACTCCTATGTGGAATATCAGAAACAAGGAAGGTGACCATAGGGGAAGGAAGGGAAAATAGAATGGGAAGTCATCAGAGAGGGAGAAAACCCATGATGGACTCTTAACTATCACAAGAAACTGATGATTGCTGGAGGAGAAGTTTGGGGGGGTAACTGGGTGAGTAGCATTAAGGAGGTCACACGATACAATGAGCACTGGGTGTTACACACAACTGAAAATTGATTGAAGACTACATCTGAAACTAATGATGTACTGTAAGTTGGCTAATTGAATTTAAATTAAAGAACAAAAGACCTTGAATAAACAATCCTAAACATTTGTATGGAACCACTAAAGATTCCGAACAGCCAGTGCAATGTGGAAAAGAAAAACAAAGCTGGAGGACTGACAATTTCAGATTTCAGGTTATACTACAAAGCTGCAGTCATCCTAACAAGAGAGTATGGCACAAAAATAGACACAGCGACCAAAGGAACAGGATACAAGTTCAGACAGAAACCCATAATTATGTGGTCCATGAATCTTCCACAAAGGAAGCAACGATATCAAAAGGGAAAAGGACAGTCTCTACAACAAATTTTGTTGGGAAAACTAGACAGCTACGCACAAAAGAATGAAATTAGACTGCTTTCTTACACAATACAGACAAACACAAAACAGTTTCAAGACCTCAATATAAGACCTGAATCCATTAAAATCCTACAGGAGGGAAGACAGTAACTTCTTGACATGGACCATATTAATGTTTTTCTAGACTGTGTCCTGAGGCAAAGGAAATGAAAGCAAAAATAAACTATTGGGAATACAGCAAAATAAAGTTTCCACATGGCAGAAGAACAATGAAAACGTAAAAATAGTAAGACAACTTACTCAAAGGGAGATGATATTTGCAAAGATCATATGCAATAAAGGGATAGTGTCCAAAACATATACAACTGATACTACTCGACCCCCAAAAAACAAATAATCCAGTTAAAAAATAGGCAGAAGACATGGACAGACATTTCTCCAAAGAAGAAATACAAATGGCCAACAGTCCCGTGAAAAGATGTTCACCATCACCCATCATCAGGAAAATGTGAATCCAAAGGACAATGAGGTAATACCTCAAACATGTCAGAATGGCTAACATCAAAAGCACAACAAAGAACAGGTGTTGAGAGGATGTGGATAAAGGGGAATCCTCGTGAACTGTGGGTGGGAATGCAAATTGTGGTGGCCACCGTGGAAAACAGTATGAAGGTTATTGAAAAAATTAAATATAAAACTACCCTACGATCCAACAATCACACTACTCGTATTTACCCAAAGAATAGGAAAACAGTAACGTAAAAGGATTCGTGCACCCCTATGTTCCTTGCACCATTATTTAGAATATCACAATATGGAAACAACCCAAGTGTCTGTAGAAAAATTGACAAATGAGATGATAGATGTGTATTCACACACACGCACATGCACACACACACACACACACACACACACATACACACACACAATGGAGTATTACTCGGCTTGAAAAAGAATGAAACCTTCCATTTGCAGCCACATGAATGGAGCTAGAGAGTATTATCCTAACTAAAATCAGGCATTCAGAGAAAGAAAAATCCCATAAGATGTCACTCTAATAGGGAATTTAAGCAACAAACAAAAATAAATAACTAAAAGAGAAAAAGGAGACACACCAAAATACAAACTCTTAACAATAGAGAACAAACGGATGGTTACAAGAGGAGGTGGATAGAGGGTTGAGTGGAATAGGTGAAGGGGATTAAGAGGACACTTTTCTTGATGACCACTGAGTAATTTATAGAATTACTGAATCACTCTATTGTACACCTGAAACGAATGTAACACTGTATGTTAGCTCTACTGGAATTAAAATAAATTTCTAAAAAAGATTTTTTCTTTCAGGAACCTCTTTGAAAAAGCTTTTCCTGTGCACTGTGCATAAGCCCTACTTGGGAGGATTCGCTCTACAATAATTATTCACTACATGAATCAAATTCAGATTTCACTGAGTTCTTACCGTGGATCCCAGCCCATGGGAGCCATGGTCCTTTTCAGTCCAGGCTCAGCACCAATGCATTCAAGATTGGAAGTAGAGACACATGTCACTTCACAGTCCAGAAAGCTATTATTGTTTTTGTTTCAGTGTGAGAGACTCACAGACTTTGGGACAGGTTTCAGAGCAGGTTTATTATGGATCCTGGATCTCTACTTCAGTGTTCATTGCCTGGATCCATTTGGCTAATAGGTTCCCTGTGGATGGGCTTGCTTCCAAGCACATACATGGAAGATGCAAAGGTGGGTGGGCTTGGTGCTGGACAGGAAGAAGACCAAAAGCAGACAAGGGTCCGATCCCTCCCCTGATCCAGGAATTGCTACGGGAGAGGGTACGTGAGGTAGAATCCATGCGAAACTCCAAGGTCACCAGCTGAACACAGGAGGCACAGGTCAAGGGATCTGGAGATGCAGAGGTTGAAGGCTGCTCTGAGCTAACTCTGGGAGGAAGGGAGGGAAGGAATGAGAAGGAGACACTGCCTGCCTCTGGCCCATGCCAGCTACCCACCACTCTGACACGCATCAGTCTATGAGCTGACACAGCCTGGGCTCAGGAAGGGCTGGCTCGTGTCCCTCAATCCTCAGTGGGACAGCTGGCCCCAGGGCTCAGAGACATGCTGAGGGAGATGAGAGGGAAAGCTGCCCCACCCAGGTCATCCCCTCCTTGAGCAGACAGCCCTTCAGAACTTCTAAAAAAAACCCACTGACGGGGTTGAAAGACATGCCATGGATGAACTAAGGCATAGAGATATGTAAAATGACATTCATATTTAAGTTCAGGGCTGTCATCTCAGGAAGTGGGGAGAGCTTCCCTAAGAAGACTGAGGGGCGGGCAGGCCATGCTGAAAAGGGAGACATGGCTCTCCTGATTGGGGACCTGTAGCCCCCTTCCAGTGCAGGGCATCACCCTCACATTACACGAGATCCATGGAAGTGTTCCATCAGGGCCAGATATTTGTCTCAAGACGGGTACCCTGGCATTGGACTGCACAGGGCACCAGGGACGAGGGCCAGATGGAGGACGGACAATACCCCGGAGGCCATGGGGCAAAGCAGAGGCACATGACCTTGAAGATGATGATGAAATGCAGGAGGTGGCAGCATGGAGCCGGCCTGAAAGTGCCATGGGAGCAGTGCCCACAGCTACACTGACTGGATGCCTTCTGTGCCCAGTGTGGCTGACTTCAGTGGGCTCCAGACTAGTCCTGACCACAACTCTAGGAAGTGTGCACCACCCCTGGCCTCCTCTCCCCTTGCAGCTGCTAGGAATCACGGTCACAGACCCTGGTCAGCTTTCGTGGAAACCAAGCAGTGGCTCCCACGCACGCTGCACCTCTGGTGGTGGTCCAGTGTGACCCTCGTGCCTGGCCAGACACTGATGTCTACCGGTCTCCACACAAATCCACAGACAGGAGGGTGTCCCTGAATTCCACAGCACCTGATGAGACAGATCCACAGAACCCAACACCCAGTGGATCACTAGGGACCTCACCTATGGTCATGGAGCTCACCATACCCTATTTCTGTCACTTCCCACAGAAAGCCTGGTTCTGATCCCCCACAATAGCAAACATCCTGGTTGCTGACCTGGGGTCATGCCATGAACCCACATGGCACCTTTCTTTAAGTGAAGACTATGCCTACACCTCCTAGAAAATATTTCTAATGAAGTACCAGTCCATCAGGACTACGGTGTGAACGGTAGCACACAGCCTGCATGGTAGTAGTCAGTAATTCTAACGAGGGTTAACCCCACCCCCCGTCTCACAAAACCTTCCTCCATCCCCACTGAACTCATGGTCTGCCCTCAGAAAACCCTCCAGGAAACAAACCTTTCATCTGAATGCTCTTTTCACCTTCTGCTTCAAATCTTGTCCAACCACAATGATATGAAACTAGAAATCAGTCTCAAGAAAAAAATGGGACAGTCAAAAATAGGTGAAGATTGGGGGGCCTGGGTGGCTCAGTTGTTAAGGATCTGCTTTCAGCTCAGGTCGTGATTCCAGGATCCTGGGATCTAGCCCCGAATCAGGCTCCTTACTCAGTGGGAAGCCCACTTCTCCCTCTCCCACCACCCTGCTTGCGTTCCCTCTCTCGCTGTCTCACTCTCTGTCAGATACTTAAATAATCTTAAATAAATATGTGGAGATTTAACAACATGCTACTGAACAACCAACAGTCAAAGAAGAAATCAAAAAAATTTTAGAAGTACCTTGACACTGATGAAAAAGACAACTTACAAAAACTTATGGGATGCAGCAAAAGTAGCTTTATGGGGGACATTCATAGAAATTCAAGTCTTCATCAATCCATGAGAATGCTCTCCAATAAACAACCTGATTTATGTGGTAAAGAATTAGAAAAAAAAAAGAACAAACAAAGCCACAAATTAGTAGAAATAAGGAAATAACAAAAAGGAATGCATTAATAAATCCAATGGAGACTAAAAGGACAAAAAAAAATGAAAATGAGAGCTGCCTTTTTTGGAAAGATAAACAAAACTGACAAACTTAGCTAGACTCACCAAGAAAGACAGAGGACTCCAATAAAATTAAGAAAGAAAGATAATGGATTCCTGTCTCATATCAAAATCAAAAGAACTCTTCAACCTTGGACACAACAACTTCTTGCAAGCCATGTCTCTAAAGGCAAAGGAAATAAAAGCAAAAATGAACTATTGGCACTTCATCAGGATAAAAACTTCTCCTCGGCAAAGCAAATGATCAAAAAAACAAAAAGGCATCCTATGGAATCGAAGAAGATATCTGCAAATAATATTACAGATAAAGGGCTGGTATCCAAGATCTATAAAGAACGCCTCAAACTCGACACCCAAAAAATGGGCAGAAGACACAAAGAGATACTTCTCCAGAGAAGACATACAAATGGCCAACAGACACATGAAAAAATGCTCCACATCACTTGCCATCAGGCAAATACAAATCAAAACGACAATGAGATACCACCATACACCAGTTAGAATGGTTAAAATTAACAAGGCAGGCGGCACCTGGGTGGCACAGTGGTTAAGCGTCTGTCTTCGGCTAAGGGCGTAATCCTGGCATTATGCGATCGAGCCCCACATCAGGCTCCTCCGTTATGAGCCTGCTTCTTCCTCTCCCACTCCCCCTGCTTGTGTTCCCTCTCTCGCTGTCTATCTCTATCTCTGTGGAATAAATCAATAAAATCTTGAAAAAAAATTAACAAGACAGGAAATAAAAAAAAGTCAGAGAGGATGTGGAGAAAGCGTAACCATCTTACACTACTCGTGAGGATTCAAGCTGGTATAGCCACTTTTGAAAACAATATGGAGGTTCCTCACGACGTTAAACACAGAGCTATCCTATGACCCACCAATTGCACTACTGGGTATCTACCGCATAGACACAGAGTAATGAAAAGAAGGGGCACCTGTATCCCAATGTTCATAGCAGCAATGTACATAATAGCCAAACTGATGAAGGAGCCAAGGTGTCCTTCAGCAGATGAATGGACAAAGAAGATGTGGTTCATCTACACAATGGAATATTACTCAGTCATCAGAAAGGATGAATACCCCCCATTTGCACCAACGTGGATGGACCAGGAGGGGATTATGCTAAGTGAAATTAAGTCAAGCAGAGAAAGACAATTATCATATGGTTTCACTCCTATGTGGAATGGAAGGAATAGCATGGAGGACATTAGAAGATGGAAGGGAAAAGTGAAGGGGGGAATGAGAGGGGGAGATGAATCATGAGAGACTACTGAAACTGGGAAACAAACTGAAGCCTGCAGAAAGGGAGGGGAAGGGGAATGGGTTATCCTGGTGATGGGTATTAAGGAGGGTACATATTGGGGCACCTGGGTGGCACAGCGGTAAAGCGTCTGCCTTCGGCTCAGGGTTATGGGATCGAGCCCCACATCAGGCTCCTCCGCTGTGAGCCTGCTTCTTCCTCTCCCACTCCCCCTGCTTGTGTTCCGTCTCTCGCTGGCTGTCTCTATCTCTGTTGAATAAATAAATAAATTCTTTTTTTAAAAAAAAGGAGGGCACGTGTCATAATGAGCACTAGGTGTTATATGCAAACAATGAATCATGGAACACTACATCAAAAACAAATGAAGTACTCTAGGGTGACTAACATCATTTTAAAAATGAGAAAGATATGAAATCCATACAGGAAAACTGTCACTATTTGCAAATGACATGAAATCCCGAAAGATTCCACACAAAAAAACTGTTAGAATTAACAAATTCAAGAAAGCTGCAGGATATAAAGTCGATATACAGAGACCTGTTGTCTTTATTTTTTTCAGATTTTATTTATTTATTTATTTATTTATTTATTTATTTATTTGACAGGAAGAGAAAAAGCAGGAGCAGGGGGAGTGTCAGAAAGAGGGAGAAGCAGACCCTCGCTAAGCAGGGAGCCCAACATGGGGCTCGATCCCAGAACTCTGGGATCATGACCTGAGCTAAAGGCAGACGCTTCACCTATGGAGCCACACAGATGACCCAACTTGTTGCATTTCTGTATACTGATGACATACTTTCGCAAAGAGAAATAAAAAAGCAATGCCATTTACAATTGCATGAAAAAAAAATCTAGGAATAAAAGTAACCAAGAATGAGAAAGACATAGTACACTCAACACATGGCAGAAAAGAAATGAAAAACACGTGTGTCGAGGGGGGCAGAATGTATGGGTCAAAGATTTGGAAGGCAACACAAACAAATGGAAGCTTACGCCATGCTCCTTAACTGGAAAAGTTAATTATGTGAACATGTCCATCGTACCCAAAGCAATCGACAGATGTGATGAAATCCTTATCTGAATTGCAGTGGCATTATTCGAGGAAATAGAAAACAGTCCTCAAACTTGTATGGAATCACAAAAGACCCCAAATACCCAAAGCAACCTGGAGAAAGAAAGGTGCAGTCAACACACACCTGTATTTCAAGCTAGATTACAAAGCTGTTGTCATCAAAACAGGATGGTACTGGCATAAACACAGACACCAGGTCAGTGGAACAGAACAGAAAGCTCAGAAACTTACCCACACGTAAATGATCCTAACTTACGACACAGCAGCAGAAGATATGCCATGAGGGAAGGACTGTGTCTTCAGTGAGCGGTAACAGGCAAACTGGACACTAAATGCAGAAGAATATAACTGGGTCACTTTCTTACACCACACACAAAATTTTTAATGGATGAATGATTTGAACATAAGACCTGAATCCATAAACCTCCAAGAAGACACAGGTACTAAGTCTCTTGACATTGGTTTTGGCAAAGAGTCTTCAGATCGGACACCAAATGCAAAGGCAACAAAATCAAAAATAAACAAGTGGAACAACATCAAACTGAAATCTTCCACACGGCAAAAGAAACCATCAAAAACTTAAAAGGCCACTGACCCAATAAGAAAAAATTATCTGTGAATCATATGTGTGAGAAGAGGCTAATATCCAAAATACACACAACACACATACAAATCAAAACAAAAAAAAGTATAAAAAATGTGGGGAATATGTGAATAGATACCTTCCAAAGATGGCACACAGGTGCCAACAGACAGAAGGAGTTGTTCGACATCACTAATCGTCGTCAGGGAAACATCAGTCAAACCCACAATCGGCTATCCGCTCACTACTGTTGGAACAGCAATTGTCCCAGAGACAGACACCAAGTGGGCTCAAGGGTGTGCAGACGAGGAGACACTGTGCACTGTTGGTGGGAATGGAAATTGGTGCAGCCACTGTGACAAACGGTATGGAGGTTCCTGAAAAAATAAAAGCAACTACGACATGACCCAGTAATGGCTCTACTGAGTATTGATTCGGAGAACACAAAAATACTGCCTCAAAAAGACAGATGCACTCCCACGTTCACTGCAGCATTATTCACAAGAACCAGACATGGAAACACAGACCTTGGGGGCCTTATGCCAAGTAACTCAGACACAGAAAGACCAATACCAGATGCTCTCATGTACATTCCAAGTGGAATAAACAAATACTGAACGCATAGATACTGAGAGCAGATTGGTAGGTGCCAGATTCGGGGATGGGGTGGTAGAAACGGGTGAAGGCGGTCAAAGTCTCAATGTTTGAGTGAGAAAATCCGACAGTCATGAAATGTTCTGTCCAGCATGGAGACTAAAACTAACCCCACAGCATGGGGTATAGGTTTCCCTGCTCTTTGAAAGTACAGAGCTTCTGAGAAACCTTGCACAGCAGAAATGGTGTCAAGAAGGAATGGCCATTAATTTACATGGAACAATTAGACAGTGTGCTCAGACTCCAAAATTCCTTCTCTTTGGCTTTTCTTAGGCCTCAGCACACAAGTTTCCAATGGAGGCCCAGCATAAATGAAGATAAAGCACAGCAGAGGCTCACAAACACAATTCAAAGTGCTGGTGGCTGGATGCGGAGAGCAGTTCCCAGTGGAAGGAGCTGGTTGGGGAGCACACTGCCTTTGTCGTGCTTCTCCCCAAAACAGATGCTGAATGCGATTCTCACTGTTCACCTTTTTTCATAAGAGGGAAATCCTCTTCAGGTCTCTTCCTCTTACTGAAGCTGGGTAATAACATAGTTTTTCAAGAAATCCCAGTGTCTTACTGTGAACGTTTAAAAACGGGGGATACTTGTACTTGAGCATTGCTGAGGGACGAGATGTGAAAGGTTCTCCCAGACACAAACCTCAGCAGACCCACCGGGAAAGGCACCTTCCTCAGCATGCGGAACACGGACTACTTCCTACCTCCCGAGAAACCCTCTCCTTCCCCTCGATCACGACAACCCACAAAAGCTGGGAGTTACCCTAATTCCTCCGTTCTCCTGCTCCTAATAGCTAACCCATCAGCAAATCCTGTGAGCTGTATCTTCAAAATGGACCCAGAATAGGTCTAACCACTCCATCCAAGGCCACCTGTCTGGTCCACAGTGCCTGAGTTCCTGGAAAAGCTTCGTCATTGACCTGCCTTGCCATCTTCAACCCTCTGTCATCTGTTCTCAACATTGTAGCCAGGATGGCCCAGTGAAACAGGGTCTCATGGGGATATAGCCCTGGAATGGCTTTCTGTCACCCTCTGTCACCTCTCTGAGCTCATGTCCTAAGCTGTCTCCTGTGGCCACAGGGCCTTCTTGCTGCTCCTGGACATACCTGGAATTCTCCTGCCCCAGAGCCATTGCACATGCTTTCCCTTCTGTTTCGAATGCTCTTGATGTGTTCTCACTCACCTTCGGAGAAGTCTGAATTGGAGCGTCAGGGACAGAAGATGAGACTGTGTGTGTTGGGTGAGGCTGGTGGCCCAGAAAAAGGTTCTCTGCCAGCTCTCCGCCTGTGCCTCACTTGTCCTGAGCCAGGAACTTGCACACAGCCCTCACCTGTCACAACTCTCACCCAGGAGACCCATAGCCACACCTGGAGCCCACCCTGCCCACATCCTGCTGCAGAATGCATTCAGCTCTCCTCTGGGCCCCCTGTCAGCTTTACCCAGACCTGGAACTCCCCCATCTCCTGCAAAGCTCCCGGATTCCCACTCTGCTTCCAAAATCACACTGGCGCAAGACTTTCATGAGAAAGCTATAACGCTAACTAATGAAAGGTTCACACCTACTTTCCCCTTCTGTTGCCTTCCTCTCCACCTTCTTTCCTACCTGTGCAAACTGTAACATATCAGTGGAACATGAACATGCTCTGAGACCTGAATCTTTCATTGCAGCTTTTTGAGGAATCCTTATGTGATAAGAAACTAGTGTATCCTACAACAGGGTGTTCTACAACTCTCATCTATAGAAGAGTACAGCCCAAATCACTACAACTTTACCTCACTCTTCATGAAGCAGAACACTTTTTCCTTTCTTCTTTTACTTAAATTCCAGTTAGTTCACATGCCATGGAATATTCGCTTCAGGGGTAAGATTTAGTGATTCATCACCTGCATACAGTACCCGGTGCTCATCACAAGATTCCTCCTTAATACCCCTCACCCATTTAACTCTTACCCCCACACCCATGTCCTGCAGCAACACTCAGTTTGTTCTCCAAGGTTGAGTCTATTTCCTTGTTTGCCTCTCTCATCACCCCTCAACTCTGTTCATCTGTTTTTTTTCTGAAATTCCACAAGCGTGAGAGCATAGGATATTTGTCTTTCCTCACTGATTTTGCTTAGCTTAATACACTCTAGATCCATCCACATCCTTGCAAATGGTAAGATTTCATTCTTTTTGAAGCTGGGTCATATTCCATTATATATATGTATCCCACATCTGCTTTATCCATTCATCAGTGCATGGACTTTGGGATTCTCTCCATAGTTTGGCTACTGTGGACATTGCTGCTATAAACATTATGGTGCATGGACCCCCTTCGAATCTGCATTTTTTTATCCTTTGGGTAAATACGTAGGACAGCAATTGCTGGATCATGTGGTTGTTCAATGTTTAACTTTTTGAGGAACCCCCACACTGGTTCCCAGACTGGCTGCACCACTTTGCATTCCAACCAACAGGATGGGAGGGTTCCCCTTTAAGCAGAACATTATCTGCCGGCAATTTCATAAGAGGCAACAAAACCTCTGGGAGATGCACCCAGGGTCAGACAAGCAGTTGCAGACTTCACCCCAAGGCTCCTGACGCCAAGCCCCTTGAAGCCACCAGCATGCCACTATCCAAAAGAATTCCCAGACTCTCCTTCTGACTCCACCACCAAAGAAACTACAGAGAGAATATGGCACCTCAAAATATCGAGATAATACATTTAGTAAAACTAGAAAGTCAAGCTCAACTTTTAAACAGGAACAGGCCGGTTTGGATAATTTTGAATTTTCCCTCCACCCTAATTTTAACTCTTCTGATGAATAAACTAATCAATGATGAAACATCACCTTTGTCAAATGACATCATCCAAGTCTGTATCAGATGAAAAAAGCCACCTAACTCTAGATACTGGCCACTAAACCATATCTTGGGCTCAATTGAATAAACACTGTTAGATGAAGGAACAAATTAGATGTTACAAACAGGCACAGAGTGAATCTCACCTTCCCTTTCTAATAAAAGAGGGTTCCTAGGAAACAGATGGTCAAAATACATTTGTAAGCAATAAATGGACAGAAATTGTGATCCCCTGCAAAGTTCTACCTCCAGGGAAACTAAGTAATTCTTGCACCAAACCCAGAATGCTGACAGCTACTTCAATTTTACTTTGTGGCTCAACTAGAGAAAAGAGAAAAGCCCAGGAGGTTTTGGGATAATGAGAGGTTTTACCTCCAGCCCTGACATAGATAGGACATTTTGCCAAACATACCTGTGCTTTCTCTGAACACTGGCGTCCTGTGACAAGCTGCCTCGCTGACTCCGATGCTGACGTTCAAAACCTCGGGTGTCTTGTAGCCAGAGCAGAGAAGTGCTGTCAGCTGGGGAGAAGAAGGCACCTCTGACCTATAGCCTGCACACCTGCTTCGGTTTCTGGGTGCAGGGGCAACACATACTTGTTGTATATCAGTAATTATCTTCATTCTCAATAGACCAATGACCTTGCCTTTTCTGGAAAGCAGACTTACTCTTCTAAAGAAACCCTCAATTCGTCTATTCCCAATGCAATTAGAGTGGGGTCTGGTTTACGCCCTCCTTCAGGCCCCCACCTGGAGGATTTTCCTGCATGATTCTAACAGCCAATTACCACTAACCTGGGGGCACACGGGGCATAATGCTGAAGTTGGGGGACGGCTCTGGGGCTTGCTACGGCCACACCTGTGCCTGGGGGACCAGGGCACACCCTGCTGAACTTGAGGTACTTCTCAAGATGCATCACCTGCACTGTGTCAGAGAACCGTGGGACACATCACTGAAGGTGGGGACTCTGTGAGGTCCTTACCCGCACTCTTCCCGGGGAACAGGGGAAACCCTGAAATTCTGCAACCAATCCCACAAAAGCTCAGGTGAGTGGGCGCCCTGGAGTTCACAGGTATGGGGAATAAGGCCAGTTGAGAACATGGGGCAGAAGAGACTTTAAAAGGAAAAAGAAAACTCACCTGAGTTCCCACAATGAACCCTCTCCAGGTGCCCTTCCAGAACCCTGCCTCACACCTAGGGCGCACCCTACCCCCAGACCCCCCCACCCACGGTGCACGCTGCTCTCTAACCTGCCGGGACCTCCGCAGGGCAACTCTCTCTCTCCCAGTTCCCCTTCTTCTGTCCCAGGTTTGCACCCCACTGCAACTCTGGAACAGCCCACAGAGACGTAGCTCCACTCCCAAGAGGTGATTTGTCAGGGAGGGTGGTGCCCCAGCCCCTGGGAAGCCAGGCAAGCCGCCCTCAAGCCCCTGGAACCCTGAAAGTGCAGGGGGTCCAAGAGGTGCCTCCTCTACCCAACACCCAGCATAGGCATAGGTGGGGTCCTGGGCTGGGCTCCCCACACACACCTGGCCCATTCCAGGGACCCCTCTAGCTGCAGACCACCCTCAGAGTCCTGCCCCTTCCCTTTCTGCACCAGACCTCCCTGCTGGGGTGTGCCTGGTTCTGGGCAAGATCAGTGGCTCTCAGACCCTCCAAGGCTTGGGCTTTAGGAAATGCAATGATTTCATGCATGTTCAGTATGTACATGTCAGTATGACTTTAATCTTATGGGAGCCAAAGAGGTTCTTTATTTTTTCTTATCTTCATGTTGGCATTTTTGGTTATTGTTTTCTTCTTGAAGCAGATGTACAACATGTGCTTGGGGCAGAAATAGGGCCCATGCTTTGAGGTTTTGCCCAATCATTTTGAACCAGGTAAAATGTTAAAGGATAGCTTCCCTGGGATCCCAGGATCAGGGCCCAGAGATGATATAAGATAAAAATTACTTTCATCATTATAATTACTCCTAAATGGAGGAATTTGAGACAAAAGCACCTTCACAAGAGTACCAAGAAATCAAAATGATGCCCACAGAAAGCTACCTGCTCCATGGTCAGCACATGTAACAGAAGTGTTCACAGTCTCTGGACTCCTGCCCTTCTCCTGACCAAATCTCTGAAGCACACAGACCACTTAAAATCAGAATTGTAGAACTGCTAGAACTCCTTAGAGATGTCTGGCACCATTCCCTTGGACTGCAGAATAAAACACAATAGCTCATTGTCACAAACTAATTTCAACATGAAGTGACCCCTGGATGCACTAAGTTCTTTCTCTGCAAATGTTGACTAATGTAAGTCACAGTCATACCATATAAACACTACTATGGCTGGGGAGTCATTGTAGGTAAGGGAATATTTTAGCCATGTTTATAAGCATTGGCTCACTTTGTAGAAGAGGCTGAGCTGAGTGTTTTTAAATACTATTTCAGACCTGTTTTACAGCACCCTCTGAACATACCAGAGCCTGAATGGACAAAAAAAGATAGTTGGTTTCAGTAACTTTAATACCAGAAAAATATTATACTGTCTCTATTCCTAAGGATCTTTGAGTATCTTACCCAGAGGTCCTCCACTAAGATAATGATCTTAATGATCACCATGGGCAGAGGTGAAAAGGCCCGCTGAATTCGTTCCATTTGTCCACATGACAAGAAAATCCTGATACTTGATAGGTTTCCAGATTGAGAAGACCAGAGATAAGAGGGAAATAGTACCCTGTATGGAACAACAAGGGATTTGGAGTCAATTTGGGGATCCCACTTAGGTTTCTGACACTAAAATCCTCTGTGACTCATATCATCTGAGTCCCTTTCTAACCGTCTGAAAATGTGCCTAAAAATATCTACACCCTAGTTGAGAAGTTTAAGAGGCAGAATGCTACAAAGAGCCAGTATGATGTCTCTCAGGAACAGGTGCTAAGGAACACATAATTGCTATTGGGTCTATTTCTTTTCTAGAAGAAAGAACACATGTTGAATCCATATTTCTAATAGATGACTCACCAGATGATTTTCAAACCTGAAGGAAGGCCAAGAAGTCGCTCTTGTGTCATGTTTCACTCAGAAATCATGTTGTTGGACTGGTGAGGACAATACGATAGCAACGTCATCACTAAGAGTGGGGAGCTTCTAATTTCCATACGGCCATGTTCACCCCCTTAGCTCAGGGCCACCAGAAAGGACAGCTGAGGGGGACCACAGGCCAAGGCTGCCAGGTGTGGCTGGGGCAGGCAGAATTCTGACTTAAGGCTCAACTCCTGTCTAGGTTATTATAATGCTCTTCACAAAGAAAGTGCCATTGTGTGTGAGCCCTCATGTAGAAAAGGTTCAGAATTTCCATTGAGATTCCCTCTCTCACCTTTAGGATATGTAGCAAAGTTCCATTTAATTTTAAACATTGAAGGACTTCCTGGTTTTCTTTTCGCTATGACTGTGGCTCAATTCCCCTCTGGTCTAAGAATAGAATCTAGTTAATTTCAGGGTTTAACATTTGTAGCATTGATTCGTGGCCCCATCTATCATTTATTTGGGTAAAGAGTCTATGACCACTTGCAAATAATGTATTCTGCACTTATGATGGAATGTTCCCTATATGTCAATTAGGTCACATTTTTACCAATGTTTTGTCTGCTTTTTCTGTCAGATATTGAGAAAGGTATATTAAAATCTTCAAACAATGTTGCTCTATTCAACATGGCATCGGAGAATCTACCACTGTTAGAAGGCAAGGGAAACAAAAAGTATAAGAATTGAGGGGATAATTGTAACTATTCACAGATAATATGATTGTGTACATAGAAAATACAAACCAGTCTATAAATACCCTATTAGAATTAAAAATGCAATTTATAAATTTGAGATGGATTGTGCTTCCCATTGGACAATTTCTGAAAGAAAAGGTAGAACCTGTCAATCTTGGGGTAGGACATAGGGTGCACTAACCATTTAAAAGAATTCAGTGGGACTTCATAAAAATGTGACATTTCTCCTTATCTTATGACCATAAGAAAATGAAAAAGTGAACCACAGTCTGGGAAGTAAAGATTTGCAATACACACACTGACAAAGACTTGTCAATAAAGAATTCCTGCTCATCAACCATAAAAAGTCTATTTATAAACGAATACTTCACAAAAGATTGACTGATGTCCAATAAAACCCAGAAAGGGTACTCTACAGTATTATTTTCAGGAACAGAAAGGCCTTTCCTAAAATGAAAACATACACACAAACCAGTATTCCCTAGATGGATGACGTCCTTACTTCTGAGGACAGCTTGAAGAACAGACTAGCATCAAAGTAAAGTGATGGAATTCCTGACACTCAGAGGATGGACAATTGACCTCAACCTACAGTACAATTTCTAGGCATCATTCGGTCCTCTGAAGGCAGACAACTACCACACCCCTTCCTACACCACACAGGTTGCTTCCCAACCCCTACCATAAAAGAACAAGATGAGAAACAGATAGGACTAGTAGGGAATAGCAAAAATCACATGTGGGGATTATCCTGAAACACACTGATCACATAACTAGTGTAAGGAAGTGTAGGGAACTGACAAGGACAGAGACTCAAGAGGTACTTCTTTGGGAAATGCTGTCTGAAATCGTCACACATTGGTACCAGCTAATGAGGGCTCTGAGCATACCTAGGGTTTGCTCACAAGGGTCTGCAACACCATCGCTGAGGACTGAAACTCTTCAAGACCTCAAAGCTTGCCTGATTGACTATTGGACTAAGAGATTCCCATGTTCTGAAAACAGATACCAACTAATTGAAAGGTTCACCTGGGCTCTCTCGGAGGCCCTACAAGAAGCTGAACCACTCACTGAAAATCAATTACACACACACACACACACACACACACACACACACACACACACACACACACCTGTCATTTCACCAATTACTTAAACATTCAAGGTTCTTCCTACCTTTTCTTTTTCACATTGATATTTATACTCACATGAAATGTCATCATTTCTAATGAACACTGATGTCAAAATAGAGATCCATTGACACAATATTCACAAAATGGAACTTCCCTGCTGTCATTTTCAATATAGCGTTTTTTAAAGTTCATACATATTTTAGGTTTTGGTAACTTATACAGGAGAAGATCAGCATTGAAAAACTCTAAATACTGACAATGAGGTTTAAGCCTAGAGAACAAGAATGGTCCAATTTCATAGATAATAAGGAACCAAAGGGAAAGCATGGAAGCTGTAGTCGAATAATTTTACACATATGCAACCCCTATTATTCTACTACTGAGGGGCGTGTTTTATTACCACTCTGCATGCATCAATTGTCTTCCACGTGCACCTGCACAGGTATAATGAATTACTACAGTAGAATGAAATGTCTGGGAACTACTTAGCGGCATCTATAATGAACAATGAAATTTCGATCTTATATTTGGTGAACTTCCACTGTCTGTCCCTTTAGACAATGGACCCTAAACAGAAGGGGGAATGAACCACGAGAGACTATGGACTCTGGGAATCAAACTGAGGGCTTCAGAGGGGAGAGGGGTGGGGGATTGGGATGGTCCAGTGATGGGTATTAAGGAAGGTACATATTGCATGGAGCACTGGGTGTTATATGCAAATAATGAATCACGGAACACTACATCAAAAACTAAGGAAATACTGTATAGTGACTACCATATCATAATAAAAAATTATTATTAGAAAAAAATTAAAGGTAAAAAAAAAACCAATACAGCTTCTCTGTTTCAAGAACAATCACAATTGAGAAAAAACTAACTTCCAATCCCTAAAGCAAAACACAGACCAAATTCCATTTCACTCCCCTTTATTCACATTCTCTGTGGGTTCTAAGCTATTTCCCTAACTCCTTTCCTGCTGAACAGGGAACCCGGGCTCGATCCCAGAACCCTGAGAACATAACCTGAGCCAAAGGCACATGCTTAACTGGCTGAGCCAGCCAGGAGCCCCAGCCATGTTTTTCTTAACCAAAAGGACAATTTCTCACAATGCCTTCACATGACTTCACATGGTACCAGAGACCTGCATTTGCCTCTAGGAGGTTGCAGATGAAGGCGATTGCAAACTCTCACAGTGGTTTATCAAATACAATGACCTGCCTGGTGACAGTGAAACTCTTATGAGCCCACGAGAGGGTGCTGTGACACTCAGCTGTGGCTGGGCTGGCACAGAGAACCAAATCCATTTCCCTGCCTGATGTCTGTGAGGAACAGATGCCCCCACTGTGAATGAGACCCTGCCACTGAGCTGTCCAGAGATGGCCATCCTCACGGAGGATGAGGATAAAGGACAATGCCTGAGGAGACCTCATCTGTCTCTTTTATCTTTTCATATTTTTGACAGTGGACAAATCACTGCCTAGGAGTCCCCAACTACCTTAGTCTCATCTGTGAATGGCCAAGAGGTTTTACAAAACACTCAAGATTTTCACCTCACAAATGCCCACAACCACTTACCATAGGGATTGAACATTAAGCAAAGATACTGTTCCTTGGAAGAGAGGTCCTGCCCACTGTTGTTTCTCACTTCTATGCACATCTTCCTTACCTCATGGTAATATAACCACCTTGATTCCTGCTTCCGTCTTCAGGAAGGCTGATGTGACTTGAAGGGCATTACCCTGACATCGTTCTTTCTTAGCAATAAGATGTGGACATTTCCCTAGTCCTACACATCCAAAGTTGAATGGGAGTCAGGATTGAGGAGACTGATGAGATTTGAAGGTGTTTTCCTGTACTCGGTGGTTTATTACCAATAAGGATGGGTCAGAGTCCTCGAAATTCCAGAACCTTTTCATTAATGCTTCCTACTCGTGAAAGAAGATGTACATTGGTCTTTCCCTGTATAGTGTGGTGACTCAGAGAAAAGTGCTTAGCCCTTTCATCAGACTTCCACGACCACTTTGGGGCTGGCTTCCATATTCAGAAAGGATGATGTTAGGGCTAAGAGGGTTCCTGTACACTGTTATTTCTTACAGATAAGTGTATGGCATTTTTGTTACCTTGCCTGAACCACTTAGCGCCGGGCTTGCCGGTCTCCTGGGGACGAACCCTAACCCTAGCTCGGCCCCCGAGGGGCCCCTCCCAAGGGGCCTTGTGCCACAACGCCGGGGATTGGGGCCCCCGAGCCCAGCACCGGAGTCAGCCTGCTGCCCCGCGGCAACCCGGGCTGCTAGGGGCACCGCCAGTCTTTCAGGGCAAGAGAACGGGCAGGGCCCTCCAAGCCCCCGGCGACCTTCGAAGGCCCCTGTGCCAAAATGCTTGGGCCCACACTCCCTCTCGCCAGCGCCCTCACCTCGGCCTGCCCCTCCGCCTGCTGCAGAGCTGGCGGAACGGGCCTCCTAGACTCCTGGGGGCTAGCACTTACCGTAGGTCACCCCCGAGGGGCCCCTCCCAAGGATCCTGGCACCGCAATGCCGTGGATTTGGGACCCCCGAGCCCCAGTGCTGTACTCACTCTGCCACCCCATAGGCACCGAGGGCACTAGGGTCGTTGCCATTCAGGAAGGGAGAACGGGCAGGGCCCTCCGATCACCCTGCGACATTCGAAGGCCCCCCACGCAAAAACTCTGGCTCCCACACTCCTGCCCGCCAGCGCCCTAACCTCGGCCCACCCCTCCACTCGCTGCAGAGCTGGCGGATCGGGCCTGCTGGCTTCCTGGGGGCTAACCCTATCCCTAGGTCGCCCCCAAGGGGCCCCTCCCATGTGGCCTGGCGCCGCATGCCAGGGATTGGGAACCCCCAAGTCCCAGCGCCGGAAGCTCCCTGCCACCCCACCGCCACATGGGGAACTAGGGGCGTCGCCAGTCCTTGAGGGCGACAGAACGGGCAGCACCCTCCGAGCCACCTGGGACCTTCGAAGGCACCCCAAGCCAAAGCCAAAATGCTCTGGCCCACACTCCCACTCACCAGCTACCTCACCTCGACCCACACCTCCATTCACCGCACATGGTGGAACGAGCCTGCCAGCCTCCTGCAGGCTAACCCTAACCCTAGTTCGGCCCCCGAGGGGCCCGCCCAAGGGGCCTGGCGCCGCAACGCTGGGTATTAGGGACCCCCGAGCCCCAGCGCCGGACTCACCCTGCCGCCCCGCTGCCACCCGGGCCGCTAGGGGTGCCGCTGGTCATTCAGGGCGGGAGAATGGGCAGGGCCCTCCGAGTCCATGGCGACACTCAATGGCCCCCCCATCCAAAACGCTTGAGCCCATGCTCCTGCTCCTCAGTGCCCTCACCTTGGCCCGCCCCTCCACTCGCTGCAGAGCCGGTGGATGAGGCCTGCCCTCCTCCTGGAGGCTACCCATAACCCTAGGTTGGCCCCTGAGGGGCCCCTCTGAAGGGGCCTGACACCACAATGCCTGAGATTGGGGACACCCGAGCCCCAGCGCCGGACTCACCGTGTCGCCCTGCCACCACCCAGGCCACTAGGAGCACTGTCGGTCATTTAGGGAGGGAGAACGGGCAGATCCCTCCAAGCCCCTGGCAACATTCGAAGGCCCCCCGTGCCAAAACGCTTGGACCCACACTCCCGCTCGACAGCGCCCTCACCTAGGCCTGCCCCTCTGCTCGACACACAGCCGGCAGATCGGGTCTGCCAGCCTCCTGGGGGCTAACAGTAATGCTTGGTCAGCCCCCTAGAGCCCTTCCGAAGGGGCCTGGCACCCCAACGCCGAGGACTGGGGACCCCGAGCCCCAGCGCTAGACTCACCCTACCGCCCCTCCTCTAACCGGGCCGCCAGGGTAGTCGCCTGTCATTCAGGGCGGAAGAACGTGAACGGCCCTCTGAGCACCTGGCGACCTTCGAAGGACCCCCCCTCGAAAACTCCTGGGCCCATGCTCCTGCTCGCCAGCGGCCTCACCTCCACCCGACCCTCCGCTCGCCACACAGCTGGCGAATCGGGCCTGAGGGCCTCCTGGGGGCTAACCCTAACACTAGGTCGCACCCGAGGGGCCCCTCCCAAGGGGCCTGGCGCTGCAACACCGGGGATTGGAGACCCCTGAGCCCTAGCACCGGACTCACACTGCTGCCCCTCTGCAACCCGGGCCGCTAGGTGCGCCGTCGGGCATTCAGGGCGGAAGAACGTGCAGGGCCCTCCGAGCCCCCGGCGACCTTTTAAGGCCCCAGCACCAAAACACTTGGGTCCACGCTCCTGCTCGCCAGCGCCCTCATCTCAGCCCACCCCTCCGCTCCTTGCAGAGCGGGTGGATCCGGACTTCCGGCCTCCTCAGTGCAAACTCTAACCCTAGGTCGGCCACTGAGGGGCTCATCCCAAGTCGCCTATCGCCGCAACACCTGGGATTGGGGACCCCAAAGCCCCAGCGCCAGACTCTACCCTGCTGCCCTGCCGCAACCCGGGCCACTAGGCGTGCTGCCGGTCTTTCAGGGTGGGAGAACGGGCAGGGCCCTCCGAGCCCCCGGCGACCTTCAAAGGCCGCCTGCGCCAGAACGCTTGGGCCCACGCTCCCGCTCCCCAGCGCCCTCACCTTGGCCCGCCCCTCCGGTCGCTGCACAGCCGGCACATCAGGCCTGCCCGCCTCCTGGGGGCTAACACTACCCCTAGGGTGGCCTATGAGGGGCCCTTTCGAAGGGGCCTGGTGCCTCAGTGCCAGGGATTGGTGACCCCCGAGCCCAAGCCAGGACTCACTTTGCCGTCCCGCTGCAAACCAGGCCACTAGGCGTGCTGCCGGTCTTTCAGGGCGGGAGAACGGGCAGGGCCCTCCGAGTCCCAGTGAACTTCTAAGCCCCCATGCGCCAAAATGCTTGGGCCCATGCTCCTGCTCACCAGCGCCCTGATCTCGGCCCGCCCCTCTGCTCACGCACAGCCAGCGGATCGGGCCTGCCAGCCTCCTGGGGGCTAACCCTAACCCTAGGTTGGCCCCCGAGCGGAACCTCACAAGGGGCCTGGCACAGCAACGCCAGGGATTGGGGACCCCCGAGCCCCAGCGCTATACTCACCGTGCCGCCCTGCCACCACCCGGGCCGCTAAGGGCGCCTCTGGCCATTCAGGGCGGGAGAACCGGCAGGGCCCTCCAATCCCCCGGCGACCTTCCAAGGCCCCCCCGTGCCAAAATGCTTGGGCCCACGCTCCAGCTCGCTGGCATCTTCACCTCGGCCTGGCCTTCTGCTACCGCACAGCTGGCGGATCATGCCTGCCGGACTCCTGGGTGCTAACACTAACCCTAGGACGGCCCTAGAGGGGCCCCTCCCAAGGGGCCTTGAGCTGCAACGCACAGCATTGGGGACACCTAAACCGCATTGCCAGACTCACACTGCCACCCCGCCACCACACGGGTCGCTAGGGGCGCCTCCGGTCATTCAGGGCGGGAGAACGGGCAGGGCCCTCCGAGCCTCTAGTGACGTAAAAGGCCCCTCGCGCCAAAACACTGCATACTATTCCCTCGCTCGCCAGCGCCCTCACCTCGGCCCACACCTCCGCTCGCCGCAGAGCCGGCGCATCAGTCCTGCTGGCCTACTGGGGTCTAACACTAACCTTAAACCCTAACCCATAACCTTAAACCCTGAACCTTAAACCCTAATCCTAACCGTAACTCTAACCCCTAACCCTTACCCTAACCCTAACCCTACCCTAAACCTAACCCTAAACCTTAATCCTTAAACCTTAAACCCTAACATTAACACTAAACCCTAAACCCTAAGCCCTAACCCTAATCCCGAAACCCTAAACATGAAACCCTAACCCTAACCACTAACCCCAAACCCCAAACACTAACCCTAAACCCTAACCCTACCCCG
Organism: Ursus americanus; assembly: GCF_024610735.1. Classification (NCBI taxonomy): domain Eukaryota; kingdom Metazoa; phylum Chordata; class Mammalia; order Carnivora; family Ursidae; genus Ursus; species Ursus americanus. The sequence continues at coordinate 86,991,185 of NC_142132.1, read as the reverse complement.
ACCCCTACCATACCCCTAACACTACCCCTCACCCTACCCCTTCAGCTAACCCTACCCCTAACCCGTAACCTAACCCTAAACCTAACCCTAACCCGTACCCTCACCCGTACCCTAACCCTAACCCTAACCTGTACCCTAACTCTAACCGTAACCGTAACACATACTCTAACCCATACCTTAACCCGTACCCTAACTTTAACCCTAAACTGTACCCTAACCCATAACTTAAACCGTACCCTAACCTTAACCGTAACCCTAACAAGTACCTTAACCTGTACTCTAACCTTAACCCTAAACCCTAAACCCGGACTCTAACCCATACCCTAACTCGTACCATAAACCGTACCCTAACCCTACCCGTACCCTAACCCTAACCTGTACCCTAACCGTAACCCTAAACCCTAAACTGTAACCCGTACCTTAACCCTAACCAGTACCCTTACCTTAACCTTAACCCATACCCTAACCCGTACCCAAACCCATACCCTAACCCGTGCCCTATCCCTAACCCGGACCCTAACCCATACCTAACCCTAACCTGTACCCTAGCCCGAACCCTAACCCATACACTAACTATAAACCATACCCTATCCCTATCCCTAACCCGTTCCCTAACGCGTACCCTAACCCCAACCCTAAACCGTAACCTAACCTGTACCATAACCCTAAACTATACCCTAACCCTAACCCGTACCGTAACCCTAACCCGTACCCTAAACCATACCCAAATCCGTATGTCAACACTTACCCTAAATCGTACACTAACCCGTACCCTAAACTGTACCCTAACGCGTACCCTAACCCGTACCCTAACCCTAACCTGAACCCTAAACCTAACCCGTACTCCAACCCTAACCCTAACCCTAAACCCAAACCCTAAACCCTAACCCATACCCTAAACCCTAATCTGTACCCTAACCCATAACCTCTAACCTGTAACCCCTAAACTCAACCTTAACCCGTACCCTCTCCTTACCCTAACCCTAACCCCTACCCTCACCCGTACTCTAACCGTAACCCATACCCTAACCTTAATCCATACCCTGATCCGTACCCTAACCCCGGGGATTGGGTACACCTGAGCCCCACCACGGGACTCAGCCTGCCACCCCTCAGGAAACCATGCCCCTTGGGGCGCCACAGAGCATCCCGTGCAAGAGAACTGGTAGGGCCCCCCTGAGACCCAAGCGATCCTCGGTGGCCCCCTACACCCCAACCCTGAGGCCCACGCTCATCCCGCCCCATGCCTTCCCTTCAGCTTGCCACCGAGCTCGTCGCAGAGCTGGCAGATCAGGCCTGTCGGGTTCCTGGGGCCTAGACCTGTCCTTATGTCGGCTGGGTAGGGCCCCTCCCCTGGGGCCCGGTGCCACAGCCCCAGGGACTGGGGACACCTGAGCCCCACTGCAGGATAAAGCGTGCCAGCTCACAGGAAACAGTGCCCCTTGGGAGGCTGTAGAGCATTTAGGGCGGGAGAACCAGGAGGGCTCCCAGAGCCCCAGGCGAACTTCGGCGATTCCTAAACCCAACCTTGAAGCCCATGCTCACCCCACCCCGCACCCTCACCTCAGACCGCGGCGGAGCTCGCCACATAGCGGGCGGATCTGGCCTGCGGGGTTCCTGGGCCCCAACCCTAACCCTAGTTCATTTGTGGAGGGGCCCCTCCCCAGGAGCCTGAAGTCGCAGCCGTGGGGATTCGGGACACCTGAGCCCCACAGCAGGAATCAGTCTGCCACCACGCAGGAAACCGTGCACCTTGGGAGGCCATAGAGCATTCAGGGTGGGAGAACCAGGAGGGCCCTCCTGAGCCACCAGCGAACAACGGCGGCCTCCCGCACCCCAACCCTGAGGCCCACGCTCACCCTCCCCACACCCTCACCTCAGCCCGGGTAACTAGCCATACAGCCAGCAGATCAGGCCTGCGGGGTTCCTGGGGCCTAACCCTAGCCCTAGCTCGGCCGTGGGTGTGGGGGCCTCCCCAGGAGGCTTACACTGCAGCCCTGGGGAATTGGGATACCTGTGCCCCACCGCAGGACTCAGCTTGCCACCCGACAGGAAACCGTGCCCCTGGGGGCTCTACGGAGCCTACAGGGCACGAGAATTTGGGGAGGCCCCCGGAGCCCGTCCCCACTTTTGGCAGTCCCCCGTGCCCCAACCCTGAGGCCCATGCTCACCCTCCCCCATGGCCTCCTCTCAGCCCTCCACAGAGCTCGCCGCACAGCCTGCAGTATGTCCCTGCCGGGCTCCTGGACCCTAACCCTTACCCTAGGTTGGCCACAGAGGGGTCCCTCCCCAGGGTCCTGGCACCCCACTCTGGGGGATTGGGGACACCCAAGCCCCACCGTAGGACTCAGCCTGCAGCCCACAGTTAACTGCACCATTTTGGGGAACAGAGCATTCAGGGCAAGAATTGGGGCAACCCCTGAGAGCCCCTTCTGGTGAACCCCGACCTTTGTGGGCCCTTCCGGATGAAACCCCAAGGCTCACACTCACCCGCCCTTGTGCCCTCATCTCACTCGGCCTGGGAGCTCTCTGAGCACTGGGCAGTTCAGACCTGCTGTCCTTGAGGCCTAACCTAACCCTGGGTCTTCTGCTGAGGGTCCCTCCCCGTTTGCCTGCCTCCAAGGCACCAGGCATTGGGCTCACCTCTGCACTACTAGAGGACTCAGCCTGCCCCACAGCAGGAAACTGTCCATTTGGGGCTGCAGCAAGGATTCATAGGAAAATCGGAGGGCCCCCCTCAGCCCATCCCAGGCAATCCCCACTTTCAGAGATCTCCCCGGGTCCAATTAGTAGCTTCACACTGACCTTTAAACTTGCTCTCCATGGAGATCTTTTGAAATTCTCCACACTTCCAACCGATGGCATCATCCAGCTTCAGAGACTTACCCAGCTTTAGGTCTTGAGATGGATTAAAATGAGAAGTCACTTCACTAATGATGAGGTAGCGGTGACCAAAAGATACATGCATAAATGCTTCATATCACTTGGCTTCAGGGAAATGCAAATCTAAACCACTATAGATGCCATATCACACGAGGCCGAATATCTAAAAATAAGAAGAAATGAAACTACACATCTTGGAGAGGATGTGGAGAAACGGGAACCCTCTTACACCCCTGTGCGAATGCAGTCTGGTACAGCCACTCTTGAAAATGGTACGGAGTTTCCTCAAGAAGTTATAAATAAAGCTACCCTATGTCCCAGCAATTGCCCTACTGGGTATCGACCCCAAAGAGACAGAGGTAGTGAAGACGGGACACATGCACCCCAGTATTCATAGCAGCAATATCCATCATAGACAAACTGTGGAAGGAGTGCAGATGATCATGGACAGATGAATGGATAAAGAAGATGTGGATCATATATATAATAGAATATTACTCAGATATCAGAAAGGATGAGTACTTACCATCACACCGACCTGGGTGGAGCTGGAGGGTATTATGCTGAGTGGAATAAGTCAATGAAAGAAAGGCAATGATCATATGCTTTCACTCCTATGTGGAATATCAGAAACAAGGAAGATGACCATAGGGGAAGGAAGGGAAAATAGAATGGGAAGTCATCAGAGAGGGAGAAAACCCATGATGGACTCTTAACTATCGCAAGAAACTGATGATTGCTGGAAGAGAAGTTGGGAGGGGTAACTGGGTGACTAGCATTAAGGAGGTCACACGGTACAATGAGCACTGGGTGTTACACACGACTGAAAATTTATTGAAGACTACATCTGAAACTAATGATGTACTGTAAGTTGGCTAATTGAATTTAAATTAAAGAACAAAAGACCTCGAATAAACAATCCTAAACATTTGTATGGAACCACTAAAGATTCCAAACAGCCAGTGCAATGTGGAAAAGAAAAACAAAGCTGGAGGACTCACAATTTCAGATTTCAGGTTATACTACAAAGCTGCAGTCATCCTAACAAGACAGTACGGCACAAAAATAGAAACAGCGACCAAAGGAACAGGACACAAGTTCAGACAGAAACCCATAATTATGTGGTCCATGAATCTTCCACAAAGCAAGCAACGATATCAAAAGGGAAATGGACAGTCACTACAACAAATGGTGTTGGGAAAACTAGACAGCTACGCACAAAAGGATGAAATTAGACTGCTTTCTTACACAATACAGACAAACACAAAACAGTTTCAAGACCTCAATATAAGACCTGAATCCATTAAAATCCTACAGGAGGGAAGACAGTAACTTCTTGACATGGACCATACCAACGTTTTTCTAGACTGTGTCCTGAGGCAAAGGAAATGAAAGCAAAAATAAACTATTGGGAATACAGCAAAATAAATAGTTTCCACATGGCAGAAGAACAATGAAAACGTAAAAATCATAAGACAACCTACTCAAAGGGAGAAGATATTTGCAAACATCATATGCAATAAAGGGATAGTGTCCAAAACATATAGAACTGATACTACTCGACCCCCAAAAAACAAATAATTCAGTTAAAAAATAGGCAGAAGACATGGACAGACATTTCTCCAAAGAAGAAATACAAATGGCCAACAGTCCCGTGAAAAGATGTTCACCATCACCCATCATCAGGAAAATGTAATTCCAAAGGACAATGAGGTAATACCTCAAACCTGTCAGAATGGCTAACATCAAAAGCACAACAAAGAGCAGGTGTTGGGAGGATGTGGATAAAGGGGAATCCTCGCAAACTGTGGGTGGGAATGCAAACTGTGGTGGCCACCGTGGAAAACAGTATGATGGTTCCTCAAAAAATTAAAAATAGAACTACCCTATGATCCAACAATCACACTACACATATTTACCCAAAGAATAGGAAAACAGTAACTTAAAAGGATACGTGCACCCCTATGTGTCTTGCACCATTATTTACAATATCACAATATGGAAGCAACCCAAGTGTCTGTAGAAAAATTGACAAATGAGATGATAGATGTGTGTATTCACACACACACACACACACACACACACACACACACACAGAGAGAGAGAGACACACACACATACACACACAATGGAGTATTACTCGGCTTGAAAAAGAATGAAACCTTGCCATTTGCAGCCACATGGATGGAGCTAGAGAGTATTATCCTAACTAAAGTCAGTCAGTCAGAGAAAGACAAATCCCATACGATGTCACTCTAATAGGGAATTTAAGAAACAAACAAAAATAAATAACTAAAAGAGAAAAAGGAGACACACCAAAATACAAACTCTTAACAACAGAGAACAAACGGATGGTTACCAGAGAGGAGGTGAAAAGAGGGATGAGTGAAATAGATGAAGGGGATTAAGAGGACGCTTTTCTTGACGACCACTGAGTAATATATGGAATTACTGAATCACTATTGGACACCTGAAACGAATGTAACACTGTATGTTAGCTCTACTGGAATTAAAATAAATTTTTACAAAAGATTTTTCTTTCAGGAACCTCTTTGAAAAAGCTTTCCTTGTGCACTGTGCATAAGCCGTACTTCGGAGGATTCACTCTACAATAATTATTCACTCTATGCCTTGAATTCAGATTTCACTGAGTTCTTACCATGGATCCCAGCCCACGGGAGCCATGGTCCTTTTCTGTCCAGGCTCAGCACCTATGCATTCAAGATTGGAAGTAGAGACACATGTCACTTTACAGTCCAGAAAGCTATTATTGTTTCTGTTTCAGTGTGAGAGAGTCACAGACTTTGGGACAGGTTTCAGAGCAGGTTTATTATGGATCCTGGATCTCTACTTCAATGTTCATTGCCTGGATCCATTTGGCTAATAGGTTCCCTGTGGATGGGCTTGCTTCCAAGCACATACATGAAAGATGCAAAGGTGGGTGGGCTTGGTGCGGGACAGGAAGAAGACCTAAAACAGAGAGGGTCCGACCCCTCCTCTGATCCACGAACTGCTACAGGAGAGGGTACAGGAGGTAGAATCCATGGGAAACTCCAAGGTCACCAGCTGAACACAGGAAGCACAGGTCAAGGGATCTGGAGATGTAGGGGTTGAAGGCTGCTCTGAGCTACCTCTGGGAGGAAGGGAGGGAAGGAATGAGAAGGAGACACTGCCTGTCCCTGACCCATGCCAGCTGCCCACCGCTCCAACACACATCTGTCTATGAGCTGACACAGCTTGGGCTCAGGATGGGCTGGTTCGGGTCCCTCAATCCTCAGTGGGACAGCTGGCCCCAGGGCTCAGAGACATGCTGAGAGAGATGAGAGGGAAAGCTGCCCTGCCCAGGTCATCCCCTCCTTGAGCAGACAGCCCTTCAGAACTGCTAAAAAAAAAAAAACCCACTAACGGGGTTGAAAGACATGCCATGGATGAACTAAGGCATAGATTTATGTAAAATAACATTCATTTTTAAGTTCAGAGCTGTCATCTCAGGAAGTGGGGAGAGCTTCCCTGAACAAGACTGAGGGGTGGGCAGGCCATGCTGAAAAGGGAGACATGGCTCTCCTGATGGGGATCTGCAGCCCCCTTTTAGGGAAGGGCATCATCCTCGCATCACACGAGATCCATGGAAGTGTTCCATCAGGGCCAGATGTTTGTCTCAAGAAGGCTACCCTGGCATCGGACTGCACAGGGCACCGGGGACGAGGGACAGATAGAGGACGGACAATACCGCGGAGGCCATGGGGCAAGAGCAGAGGCACATGACCTTGAAGATGATGATGAAATGCAGGAGGTGGCAGCATGGATCCGGCCCGAAAGTACCATGGGAGCAGTGCCCACAGCTACACTGACTGGATGCCTTCTGTGCTCGGTGTGGTTGACTTCAGTGTGCTCCAGACTAGTCCTGAACACAAGTCTAGGAAGTGTGCACTACCCCCGGCCTCCTCTCCCCTTGCAGCTGCTAGGAATCATGGTCACAGACCCTGGTCAGCTTTCGTGGAAACCAAGCAGTGGCTCCCCTGCACGCTGCACCTCTGGTGGTGGTCCAGTGCAACCCTCGTGCCTGGCCAGACACTGATGTCTACCTGTCTCCACACAAATCCACAGAGAGGAGGGTGTCCCTGAATTCCACAGCACATGATGAGACAGATCCACAGAACCCAACACCCAGTGGGTCACTCGGGACCTCACCTATGGTCATGGAGCTCACCATACCTTATTTCTGTCACTTCCCACAGAAAGCCTGTTGCTGATCACCCACAATACCATACATCCTTGTTGCTGACCTGGGGTCATGCCATGAACCCACATGGCACCTTTCTTTAAGTGAAGGCTATGCCTACACCTCCTAGAAAATATTTCTAATGAAGTACAAGTCCATCAGGACTATGGTGTGAACATTGGCATACAGCCTGCATGGTACTAGTCAGTAATTCTAACAGTAATTCTAACCCCACCCCGTCTCACAAAACCTTCCTCCGTCCCACGGAACTCATGGTCTGCCCGCAGAAAACCCTCCAGGAAACAAACCTTTCATCTGAATGCTCTCTTCACCTTCTGCTTCAAATCTTGTGCAACCACAATGATATGAAAATAGAAATCAGTCTCAAGAAAAAAATGAGACAGTCAAAAATAGGTGGAGATTTTTGGGGCCTGGGTGGCTCAGTCGTTAAGGATCTGCTTTCAGCTCAGGTCGTGATCCCAGGATCCTTGCTCAGTGGGAAGCCCGGTTCTCCCTCTCCCACCCCCGTGCTTGCGTTCCCTCTCTTGCTGTCTCACTCTCTGTCAGATACTTAAAGAATCTTAAATAAATATGTGGAGATTTAACAACATGCTACAGAACAACCAACAGTCAAAGAAGAAATCAAAAAAATTTTAGAAGTACCTTGACACTGATGAAAAAGACAACCTACAAAACTTATGGGATGCAGCAAAAGTAGCTTTATGGGGGACATTCATAGAAACTCAAGTCTTCATCAATCCATATGATGCTCTCCAAAAAACAACCTGATTTATTTGGTAAAGAAGTAGAAAATAAAACAACAAAGAAAGCCCCAAATTAGTAGAAATAAGGAAATAACAAAAAGGATGCATAAATAAATCCAACGGAGACTAAAAAGACAAAAAAAAAACAAAACAAACAAACAATGAAAATGAGAGCTGCCTTTTTTGGAAAGAGAAACAAAACTGACACTTAGGTAGACTCACCAAGAAAGACAGAGGGCTCGAATACAATCAGGAAAGAAATATAATGGATTCCTGTCTCATATCAAAATCAAAAGAACTCTTCAACCTTGGACACAACAACTTCTTGCAAGCCACGTCTCTAAAGGCAAAGGAAATAAAAGCAAAAATGAAGTATTGGAACTTCATCAGGATAAAAAGATTCTGCTCGGCAAAGCAAACGATCAACGAAAGAAAAAGGCAACCTATGGAATCGAAGAAGATATCTGCAAATGATATTACAGAGAAAGGGCTGGTATCCAAGATCTATAAAGAACTCCTCAAACTCAACACCCAAAAAATGGGCAGAAGACACAAAGAGATACAAATGGCCAACAGATATATGAAAAAATGCTCCACATCACTTGCCATCAGGCAAATACAAATCAAAACGACAATGAGATACCACCTTACACCAGTTAGAATGGTTAAATTTAACAAGGCAGGGGGCACCTGGGTGGCACCGTGGTTAAGCGTCTGCCTTCGACTCAGGGCGTGATCCTGGCATTATGGGATTGAGCCCCACATCAGGCTCCTCCGTTATGAGCCTGCTTCTACCTCTCCCACTCCCCTGCTTGTGTTCCTTCTCTTGCTGGCTGTCTCTATCTCTGTCGAATAAATAAATAAATTCTTTAAAAGAAAAAAGGAGGGCACGTGTCATAATGAGCACTAGGTGTTATATGCAAACAATGAATCATGGAACACTACATCAAAAACAAATGAAGTACTGTAGGGTGAATAACAATTTTTAAAAAAGGGAAAGATATGAAATCCATAAGGAAACTGTCACAATTTGCAAATGACAGGAAATCCGGAAAGATTCCTCAAAAAAAAAAAAAAAAAACCTGTTAGAATAAACAAATTCAAGAAAGCTGCAGGATATAAAGTCAATATACAAAGATCTGTTGTCTTTATTTATTTCAGATTTTATTTATTTATTTGACAGGAAGAGAAAAAGCACGAGCAGGGGGAGTGTCAGAAAGAGGGAGAAGCAGACCCTCACTAAGCGGGGAGCACAACACGGGGCTCAATCCCAGAACTCTGGGATCAGGACCTGAGCTGAAGGCAGACGCTTCACATATGGAGCCACCCAGATGACCCAACTTCTTGCATTTCTGTATACTGATGACACACTTTCGCCAAGAGAAATTAAAAAAACAATGCCATTTACAATTGCATCAAAAAATCTAGAAATAAAAGTAACCAAGAATGAGAAAGACATAGTACGCTCAACACATGGCAGAAAAGAAATGAAAAATATGTGTGTCCAGGGGGGCAGAATGTATGGGTCAAAGATTTGGAAGGCAACACAAACAAATGGTAGCATACGCCATGCTCCTTAACTGGAAGAGTTAATTATGTGAACATGTCCATCGTACCCAAAGCAATCGACAGATGTGATGAAATGCCTGTCTGAATTCCAGTGGCATTACTCGAGGAAATAGAAAACAGTCCTCAAACTTGTATGGAATCACAAAAGACCCCAAATACCCAAAGCAACGTGAAGAAAGAAAGGTGCAGTCAACACACTCCTGGATTTCAAGCTAGATTACAAAGCTGTTGTCATCAAAACAGGATGGTACTGGCATAAACACAGACACCAGGTCAGTGGAACAGTAGAGAAAGCTCAGAAACTTACCCACACGTAGATGATCCTAACTTACGACACAGCAGCAGAAGATATGACATGAGGGAAGGACTGTGTCTTCAGTGAGCGGTAACAGGCAAACTGGACACTAAATGCAGAAGAATATAACTGGGTCACTTTCTTACACCACACACAAAATTTTTAATGATGAATGATTTGAACATAAGACCTGAATCCATAAACTTCCAAGAAGACACAGGTACTAAGTCTCTCGACATTGGTTTTGGCAAAGAGTCTTCAGATCGGACACCAAATGCAAAGGCAACAAAAGCACAAATAAACAAGTGGAACAACATCAAACTGAAATCTTCCACACAGCAAAAGAAACCATCAAAAGCTTAAAAGGCCACTGACCCAATAAGAAAAAATTATCTGTGAATCATATGTGTGAGAAGAGGCTAATATCCAAAATACACACAACACTCATACAAATCAAAACAAAAAAACTATTTAAAAAAATGGGAGGAATATGTGAATAGATACTTTCCAAAGATGGCACACAGGTGCCAACAGACAGAAGGAGTTGTTCGACATCACTAATCATCGTCAGGGAAACATCAGTCAAACCCACAATCGGCTATCCTCTCTCAACTGTTGGAACAGCAATTGTGCCAGAGACAGACACCAGGTGGGGTCAAGGGTGTGCAGACGAGGAGACACTCTGCACTGTTGGTGGGAATGGAAATTGGTGCAGCCTCTGTGACAAATGGTATGGAGGTTCCTGAAAAATTTAATGCAACTACCCCATGACCCAGTAGTGGCTCTACTGAGAATTGATTTGAAGAACACAAAAATGCTGCCTCAAAAAGACAGATGAACTCCCACGTTCACTGCAGCATTATTCACAAGAACCAGACATGGAAACACAGACCTTGGGGGCCTTATGCCAAGTAACTCAGACACAGAAAGACCAATACCAGATGCTCTCATGTACATTCCACGTGGAATAAATAAATACTGAACGCATAGATAATGAGAGCAGATTGGTAGGTGCCAGATTCGGGGATGGGGTGGTAGAAACGGGTGAAGGCGGTCAAAGTCTCAATGTTTGAGTGAGAAAATCCAACAGTCATGAAATGTTCTGTCCAGCATGGAGACTAAACTAACCATGCAGCATGGGGTATAGGTTTCCCTGCTCTTTGAAAGTACAGGGCTTCAGAGAAACCATGCACACCAGAAATGGTGTCAAGAAGGAATGACCATTAATTTACACGAACAATTAGACAGTGTGCTCAGACTCCAAAATTCCTTCTCTTTGGCTTTTCTTAGGCCTCAGCACACAAGTTTCCAATGGAGGCCCAGCATAAATGAAGATAAAGCACAGCAGAGGCTCACAAACACAATTCAAAGTGCTGGTGGCTGGATGCGGAGAGCGGTTCCCAGAGGAAGGAGCTGGTTGGGGTGCACGCTGCCTCTGTTGTGCTTCTTCCCAAAACAGATGCTGAACGCGATTCTCACTGTTCACCTTTTTTCATAAGAGGGAAATCCTCTTCAGGTCTCTTCCTCTTACTGAACCTGGGTAATAATGTAGTTCTTTCAAGAAAGCCCAGTGTCTTTGTGAACGTTTAAAAAGTGGGGGATACTTGTACTTCAGCATTGCTGAGGGAGTAGATGTGAAAGGTCCTCCCAGACACAACCCTCAGCAGATCCACCGGAAAGGCACCTTCCTCAGCATGCAGAACACGGACTACCTCCTACCCCCCGAGAAACCCTCTCCTTCCCCTTCATCAGGACAACACACAACAGCTGGGAGTTACCCCAATTCCTCTGTTCTCCTGCTCCTAATAGCTAACCCATCAGCAAATCCTGTGAGCTCCATCTTCAAAATGGACCCAGAATAGGTCTAACCACTCCATCCAAGGCCACCTGTCTGGTCCATAGTGTCTGAGTTCCTGGAAAAGCTTCGTCATTGACCTGCCTTGCCATCTTCAACCCTCTGTCATCTGTTCTCAACACTGTAGCCAGGATGGCCCAGTGAAACAGCGTCTCATGGGGTTATAGCCCTGGAATAGCTTTCTGTCACCCTCTGTCACCTCTCTGAGCTCATGTCCTAAGCTGTCTCCTGTGGCCACAGGGCCTTCTTGCTGCTCCTGGACATACCTGGAATTCTCCTGCCCCAGAGCCATTGCACATGCTTTCCCTTCTGTTCAGAATGCTCTTGATGTGTTCTCACTCACCTTCGGAGAAGTCTGAATTGGAGTGACAGGGACAGAAGATGAGGCTGTGTGTGTTGGGTGAAGCTGGTGGCTCAGAAGAAGGTTCTCTGCCAGCTCTCCGCCTGTGCCTCACTTGTCCTCAGCCAGGAACTTGCACACAGCCCTCACCTGTCACAACTCTCACCCAGGAGACCCACAGCCACCCCTGGAGCCCACCCTGAACACACCCTGCTGCAGAATGCATTCAGCTCTCCTCTGGGACCCCTGTCAGCTTTACCCAGACCTGCAACTCCCCCCTGTCTCCTGCAAAGCTCCCGATTCCCCCGCTGCTTCCAAAATCACACTGTTGCAAGTTTTTCATGAGAGAGCTATAACGCTAACTAATGAAAGGTTCACACCTACTTTCCCCTTCTGTTTCTTTTCTCTCCACCTTCTTTCCTACCTGTGCAAACTGTAACATATCAGTGGAACACGAACATGCTCTGAGATCTGAATCTTTCATTGCAGCTTTCTGAGGACTCCTTATGTGATAAGACTCTATTGTATCCTACAACAGGGTGTTTTACATCTATCCTCTATAGAATAGTACAGCCCAAATCACTACAATTTTACCTCACTCTTCATGAAGCAGAACACTTTTTCCATTCTTCTTTTACTTAAATTCCAGTTAGTTCACATGCCATGGAATATTTGCTTCAGGAGTAGGATTTAGTGATTCCTCACCTGCATACAGTACCCGGTGCTCATCACAAGTGTCCTCCTTAATACCCCTCACCCATTTAACACTTCCCCCCACACCCTTGCCCTGCAGCAACACTCAGTTTGTTCTCCACGGTTGAGTCTATTTCCTTGTTTGCCTCTCTCATCAGCCCTCCACTCTGTTCATCTGTTTTTTTTTCTGAAATTCCAGAAGCGTGAGAGCATAGGATATTTGTCTTTCCTCACTGATTTTGCTTAGCTTAATACACTCTAGATCCATCCACATCCTTGCAAATTGTAAGATTTCATTCTTTTTGAAGCTGGGTCATATTCCATTATTTATATGTATCCCACATCTGCTTTATCCATTCATCAGTGCATGGACTTTGGGATTCTCTCCATAGTTTGGCTACTGCGGACATTACTGCCATGAACATCATGGTGCATGGACCCCCTTCAAATCTGCATTTCTGTATCCTTTGGGTAAATACCTAGGAGAGCAATTGCTGGATCATGTGGTTGTTCAATGTTTAACTTTTTGAGGAACCCCCAGACTTTTCCCAGACTGGCTGCACCACTTTGCATTCCCACCAACAGGATGGGAGGGTTCGCCTTTAAGCAGAACATTATCTGCCGGCAATTTCATAAGAGGAAACAAAACCTCTGGGAGATGCACCCAGGGTCAGACAAGCAGTTGCAGACTTCACCCCAAGGCTCCTGACGCCAAGCCCCTTGAAGCCACCAGCATGCCACTATCCAAAAGAATTCCCAGACTCTCCTTCTGACTCCACCACCAAAGAAACTACAGGGAGAATATGGCACCTCAAAATATTGAGATAATACATTTAGTAAAACTAGAAAGTCAAGCTCAACTTTTAAACAGGAACAGGCTGCTTTGGATAATTTTGAATTTCCCCTCCACCCTAATTTTAACTCTTCTGATGAATAAACTAATCAATGATGAAACATCGCCTTTGTCAAATGACATCATCCAAGTCTGTATCAGATGAAAAAAAACCACCTAAATCTAGATGCTGGCCACTCAACCATATCTTAGGCCCAATTGAATAAACACTGTTAGATGAAGGAACAAATTAGATGTTACAAACAGGCACAGAGTGAATCTCACCTTCCCTTTCTAATTAAAGAGGGTTGCTAGGAAACAGATGGTCAAAATACATTTGTAAGCAATAAATGGACAGACAAATTGTGATCCCCTGCAAAGTTCTACCTGCAGGGAAACTAAGTAATTCTTGCACCAAACCCAGAATGCTGGCAGCTACTTCAATTTTACTTTGTGGCTCAACTAGAGAAAAGAGAAAAGCCCAGGAGGTTTTGGGATAATGAGAGGTTTTACCTCCAGCCCTGACATAGATAGGACATTTTGCCAAACATACCTGTGCTTTCTCTGAACACTGGCGTCCTGTGACAAGCTGCCTCGCTGACTCCGATGCTGACGTTCAAAACCTCGGGGGTCTTGGAGCCAGAGCAGAGAAGTGCCGTCAGCTGGGGAGAAGGCACCTCTGACCTAAAGCCTGCACACCTGCTTCGGTTTCTGGGCAAAGGGGCAACACATACTTGTTGTTTATCAGTAATTATCTTCATTCTCAATAGACCAATGACCTTGCCTTTTATGGAAAGCAGACTTACTCTTCTAAAGAAACCCTCAATTCGTCTATTCCCAATGCAAATAGAGTGGAACATTTATTTCTCACTTAAATAGAAAACACTGTTATTGTCGACACTGCGTGACTGAACTTTTAAAAACATTTTAGAGAGAATGGAAGGGACCTTTATTCAAACCCAAGTCAGGACAGCTGCCTCAGAGACACAATCTTCACCAAGAAGGGAGTGCTCCGGAGAAGGAACATTTGGGGCAGGCTTATATATTTTTTTCTGTTTTGTTTTACGTACAGAGTTACACACCACAATGAGGATCTTCTTAGATTCCAGAAAGTGACAGACTCTTTCTTATGTTTTCAGTGTGTACATGTCAGTATGTCTTTAATCTTATGGGAGCCAAAGAGGTTCTTTATTTTTTCTTATATTTATGTTGGCATTTTTTGGTTATTGTTTTCTTCTCGAAGCAGATGTACAACATGTGCTTGGGGCAGAAACAAGGCCCATGCTTTGAGGTTTTGCCCAGTCATTTTGAGCTGGGTAATTGTTAAAGGATAGCTTCCCTGGGAGCTCAGGATCAGGGCCCACAGATGATATACAATAAAAATTCCTTTTATCATTATAATTACTCCTAAATAGAGGAATTTGAGACAAAAGCACCTTTCACAAGAGTACCAAGAAATCAAAATGATGCCCACGGAATCCTGCGTGCTCCATGGTCAGCACATGTAACAGAAGTGTTCACAGTCTCTGGACTCCTGCCCTTCTCCTGACCAAATCTCTGAAGCACACAGACCACTTAAAATCAGAATTGTAGAACTGCTAGACACCTTAGAGATGTCTGGCACCATTCCCTTGGACTGCAGAATAAAACACAGTAGCTCATTGTCACAAACTAATTTCAACATGAAGTGACCCCTGGATGCACTAAGTTCTTTCTCTACAAATGTTGACTAATGCAAGTCACAGTCATACCATATAAACACTAGGATGGCTGGGAAGTCATCGTAGGTAAGGGAATATTTTAGCCATGTTTATAAGCATTGGCTCACTTTGTAGAAGAGGCTGAGCTGAGTGTTTTTAAATACTATTTCAGACTTGTTTTACAGTACCCTCTGAACATACCAGAGCCTGAATCTACTAAAAAAGATAGTTGGTTTCAGTAACTTTAATACCAGGAAAATATTATACTGTCTGTATTCCTTAGGATCTTTGAGTATCTTACCCAGAGGTCCTCTACTGAGATAATGATCTTAATGATCACCATGGGCAGACGTGAAAAGGCCCGCTGAATTCATTCCAGTTGTCCAGATGACAAGAAAATCCTGATACTTGATAGGTTTCCAGATCGAGAAGACCAGAGATAAGAGGGAAATAGTACCCTGTATGGAACAACAAGCGATTTGGAGTCAATTTGTGGATCCCATTTAGGTTTCTGACACTAAAATCCTCTGAGACTCATATCATCTGAGTCCCTTTCTAACCGTCTGAAAATGTGCCTAAAAATATCTACACCCTAGTTGAGAAGTTTAAGAGGCAGAATGCTACAAAGAGCCAGTATGATGTCTCTCAAGAACAGGTGCTCAGGAAGCCCTAATTGCTATTGGGTATATTTCTTTTCCAGAAGAAAAAACACATGTTGAATCCATATTTCTAATAGATGACTCACCAGATGATTTTCAAACCTGAAGGAAGGCCAAGAAATCGCTCTTGTGTCATATTTCACTCAGAAATCATATTGTTGGACTGGTGAGGACGATACGATAGCAACGTCATCACTAAGAGTGGGGAGTTTCTAATTTCCATACGGCCATGTTGACCCCCTTAGCTCAGAGCCACCAGAATGGGCAGCTGGGGAGGGGGCACCATCATCACTATGAGTGGGGAGCTTCCCATTTCCATATGGCCATGTTGACCCCCTTAGCTCAGGGCCGCCAGAAAGGACAGCTGAGGGGTACCACAGGCCAAGGCTGCCAGGTGTGGCTGGGGTAGGCAGAACTCTGACTTAAGGCTCAACTCCTGTCTAGGTTATTATAATGCTCTTCACAAAGAAAGTGCCATTGTGTGTGAGCCCTCATGTAGAAAAGGTTCAGAATTTCCATTGAGATTCCCTCTCTCACCTTTAGGATATGTAGCAAACTTCCATTTAATTTTAAACATTGAAGGACTTCCTGGTTTTCTTTTCGCTATGACTGTGGCTCAATTCCCCTGTGGTCTAAGAATAGAATCTAGTTAATTTCAGGGTTTAACATTTGTAGACTTGATTCGTGGCCCCACCTATCATCTATTTGGGTAAAGAGTCTATGACCACTTGAAAATAATGTATTCTGCACTTATTATGGAATGTTCCCTATATGTCAATTAGGTCACATTTGTTACCAATGTTTTGTCTGCTTTTTCTGTTAGATATTGAGAAAGGTATATTAAATCTTCAAACAATGCTGCTCTATTCAACGTGGCATCAGAGAATCTACAAGTGTTTTATGGCAAGAGAAACAAAAAGTATAAGAATTGAGGGGATAATTGTGACTATTCACAGATAATACGATTGTGTACATAGAAAATCCAAAACTGTCTATAAATAACCTATTAGAATTAAAATGCAATTTATAAATTTGAGATGGATTGTAGCTTCCCATTGGACAGTTTCTGAAAGAAAATGCAGAACCTGTCAATCTTGGGGTAGGATATAGGGTGCTTTAACCATTTAAAAGAATTCAGTGGGACTTCATAAAAATGTGACATTTCTCCTTATCTTATGACCATAAGAAAATGAAAAAGTGAACCACAGTCTGGGAAGTAAAGATTTGCAATATACACACTGACAAAGACTTGTCAATAAAGAATTCCTGCTCATCAACCATAAAAAGTCTATGTACAAACGAATACTTCACAAAAGATTGACTGATGGCTAATAAGAACAGGAAAGGGTGCTCTACAGTATTATTTTCAGGAACAGCAAGGCCTTTCCTAAAATGAAAACATACACACAAACCAGTATTCCCTAGATGGATGACGTCCTTATTTCTGAGGACAGCTTGAAGAACAGACTAGCATCAAAGTAAAGTGATGGAATTCCTGACACTCAGAGGATGGATAATTGACCTCAAACTACAGTACAATTTCTAGGCATCATTGGGTCCTCTGAAGGCAGACAACTACCACACCCCCTCCTACACCACACAGGTTGCTTCCCAACCCCTACCATAAAAGAACAAGATGAGAAACAGATAGGACTAGTAGGAAATAGCAAAAATCACATGTGGGGATTATCCTGAAACACACTGATCACATAACTAGTGTAAGGACGTGTAGGGAACTGACAAGGACAGAGACTCAAGAGGTACTTCTTTGGGAAATGCTGTCTGAAATCCTCACAAGTTGGTACCTGCTAATGAGGGCTCTGAGCATACCCTAGGGTTTGCACACAAGGGTCTGCAACACCATCGCTGAGGACTGAAACTCTTCAAGACCTCAAAGCTTGCCTGTTTGGACTAAGAGATTCCCATGTTCTGAGAACAGATACCAACTAATTGAAAGGTTCACCTGGGCTCTCTCGGAGGCCCTACAAGAAGCTGAACCATTCACTGAAAATCAATTACACACACACACACACACACACACACACACACACACACACACACACCTGTCATTTCACCAATTACTTAAACATTCAAGGTTCTTCCTACCTTTTCTTTTTCACATTGATATATATACTCACATGAAATGTCATCATTTCTAATGAACACTGATGTCAAAATAGAGATCCATTGACACAATATTCACAAAATGGAACTTCCCTGCTATAATTTTCAATATAGCATTTTTTAAAGTTTATACATATTTTAGGTTTTTGGTAATTTATACAGGAGAAGATCAGCATTGAAAAACTCTGAATACTGACAATGAGGTTTAAGCCTAGAGAACAAAAATTGTCCAAATTCATAGTAATAAGGAACCAAAGGGAAAGCATGGACGCTGTAGTCGAATAATTTTACACATGTTCATCCTCTATTATTCTACTACTGAGGGGCGTGTTTTATTACCAGTATACATTCATCATTTATCTTCCACGTGCACCTGCACAGGTATAATGAATTACTACAGTAGAATGAAATGTCTGGGAACTACTTGGCGGCATCTATAATGAACAATGAAATTTCGATCTTATATTTGGTGAACTTCCACTGTCTGTCCCTTTAGACAATGGACCCTAAACAGAAGGGGGAATGAACCACGAGAGACTATGGACTCTGGGAAACAAACTGAGGGCTTCAGAGGGGAGAAGGGTGGGGGATTGGGATGGGCCAGTGATGGGTATTAAGGAAGGTATATATTGCATGGAGCACTGGGTGTTATATGCAAATAATGAATCACGGAACACTACATCAAAAACTAAGGAAATACTGTATAGTGACTAACATATCATAATAAAAAATTGTTATTAGAAAAAAATTAAAGGTAAAAAAAAACAATACAGCTTTTCTGTCTCAAGAACAATCAGAATTGAGAAAAAACTAACTTCCAATCCCTAAAGCAAAACACAGACCAAATTCCATTTCACTCCCCTTCATTCACATTCTCTGTGGGTTCTAAGCTATTTCCCTACCTTCTTTCCTGCTGAGCAGGGAGCCTCGGCTCGATCCCAGAACCCTGGGATCATAACCTGAGCCAAAGGCACATGCTTAACTGGCTGAGCCAGCCAGGAGCCCCAGCCATGTTTTTCTTAAGCAAAAGGACACTTTCTCACAATGCCTTCACATGACTTCACATGGTACCAGACACCTGCATTTGCCTCTAGGAGGTTGCAGATGAAGGCAATTGCAAACTCTCACAGTGGTTTATCAAATACAATGACCTGCCTGGTGTCAGCGGAACTCTTATGAGCCCACGAGAGGGTGCTGTGACACTCAGCTGTGGCTGGGCTGGCACAGAGAACCAAATCCATTTCCCTGCCTGATGTCTGTGAGGAACAGATGCCCCCACTGTGAATGAGACCCTGCCATTGAGCTGTCCAGAGATGGCCATCCTCACGGAGGATGAGGATAAAGGACAATGCCTGAGGAGACCTCATCTGTCTCTTTTATCTTTTCATATTTTCGACAGTGGACAAATCACTGCCTAGAAGTCCCCAACTACCTTAGTCTCATCTGTGAATGACCAAGAGGTTTTACAAAACACTTAAGATTTTGACCTCACAAATGCCCACAACCACTTACCATAGGGATTCAACATTAAGCAAAGATACTGTTCCTTGGAAGAGAGGTCCTGCCCACTGTTGTTTCTCACTTATATGCTCATCTTCCTTACCTCATGGTAACATAACCACCTTGATTCCTGCTTCCGTCTTCAGGAAGGCTGAGGTGACTTGAAGGGCATTACCCTGACATCGTTTTTCTTAGCAATAAGATGTGGACATTTCCCTAGTCCTACACACCCAAAGTTGAATCGGAATCAGGATTGAGGAGGCTGATGAGAGTTGAAGGTGTTTTCCTGTACACGATGGTTTATTACCAATAAGGATGGGTCAGAGTCCTCGAAATTCCAGAAACTTTTCATTAATGCTTCCTACTCGTGAAAGATGATGTACATTGTTCTTTCCCTGTACAGTGTGGTGACTCAGAGAAAAGTGCTTAGCCCTTTCGTCAGACTTCCACGACCACTTTGGGGCTGGCTTCCATATTCAGAAAGGATGATGTTAGGGCTAAGAGGGTTCCTGTACACTGTTATTTCTTTCAGATAAGTGTATGGCATTTTTGTTACATTGCCAGAGCCACTTAGCGCCGGGCTTGCCAGCCTCCTGGGGAAGAACCCTAACCCGAGGTCGGCCCCCGAGGGGCCCCTCCCAAGGAGCCTGGCACCACAATGCCAGGGATTTGGGACCCCCGAGCCCCAGTGCTGGACTCTGCCACCCCGCAAGCACCCAGGGTGCTACGGGCGTTGCCACTCATTCAAGAAGGGAGAACGGGCAAGGCCCTCCGATTCCCCTGTGACCTTCAAAGGCACCCCGTGCAAAAACTCTGGCTCCGTCGCTCCTGCTTCCCAGCGCCCTAACCTCGGCCCACCCGTCCTCTCGTGGCAGAGCTGGCGGATCGGGCCTGCGGGATTCCTGGGGGCTAACCCTATGCCATGTCGCCCCCGAAGGGCCCCTCCCAAGTGGCCTGACGCTGCATGCCAGGGATTGGGGACCCCCAAGTCCCACCGCCGGACGCACCGTGCCGCCCTGCCACCACATGGGGCACTAGGGGCGTCACCAGTCCTTCAGGGCGACAGAACGGGCAGGACCCTGCAAGCCTCCTGTGACCTTCGAAGGCACCCCAAGCCAAAGCGAAAATGCTCTGGCCCACACCCCCACTCGCCAGCTACCTCACCTCAACCCATACCTCCATTCACCGCACATGGGCGGAACGAGCCTGCCAGCCTCCTGGGGGCTAACCCTAACCCTAGGTCTGCCACCGAGGGGCCCGTCCCAAGGGGCCTGAGGCTGCAACGCCGGGTATTAGGGAGCCCCAATCCCCAGCGCCAGAGTCTCCCTGCCGCCCCATCACCACCCGGGCCGCTAGGGGTGCCGCTGGTCATTCAGGGCGGTAGAATGGGCAGGGCCCTCTGAGCCCGTGGTGAACTTCGAAGGCCCCCCCATCCAAAATGCTTGAGCCCACGCTCCTGCTCCTCAGCGCCCTCACCTCGGCCCGCCCCTCCGCTCGCCACAGAGCCGGCGGATGAGGCCTGCACTCCTCCTGGGGGCTACGCAGAACCCTAGGTTGTCCCCTGAGGTGCCCCTCCGAAGGGGCCTGGCACCGCAATGCCTGGGATTGGGGACCCCCGAGCCCCAGCGCCGGACTCACCGTGTCGCCCCCCCGCCACCCAGGCCGCTAGGAGCACCGTCGGTCATTCAGGGAGGGAGAACGGGCAGATTCCTCCAAGCCCCTGATGACATTCGAAGGCCCCCCTGTGCCAAAACGCTTGGGCCCATGCTCCCGCTCGCCTGCGCCCTCACCTCGGTCCGCCCCTCCGCTCGCTGTAGAGCCAGTGGATCTGGACTGCAGGCCTCCTGGGTGTTACCCTAACCATTGGTGGGCCCCCGAGGGGCCAATCCCAGGTTCCTATTGCTGCAACACCAGGGATTGGGGACTCCCGAGCCCAAGCGCCTGACTCACCCTCCCGCCCTACCGCCACCTGGGCCGCTAGGGGCGCCGCCATTCATTCAGGGAGGGAGAACAGGCAGGGCCCTCCGAGCAACCTGCAACCTTCGAAGGCCCCCCGCACCAAAACGCTTGGCCCCACGCTCCCGCTGGCCAGCGCCCTTACCTCGGCCCTCCCCTCCACTCGCCGCACAGCTGGCGGATCGGGTCTGTGGGCCTTCTGGGGGCTAACCCTAAGCCTATGTCGGCCCCCTAGTGGCCCCTCCCAAGGGGCCTGGTGCCGCAACGATGGGGAAAGGGGACTCCTGAGCCCCAGCACCGGACTCACCATGCCCCCCACTGCCACCCGGGTCACTAGGGGCACCGCCGGTCATTCAGGGCGGGAGAATGGGCAGGGCCCTCCGAGCCACCGGTGACATTTGAAGGCCCCCCGTGCCAAAATGCTTCGGCCCACGCTTCTGCTCACCAGTGCCCTCACCTCGGCCAGCCCCTCCGCAAGCCGCACAACCAGCGGATCGGGCCTGGCAGCCTACTGGGGTCTAACCCTCACCCTAGGTTGGCTGTCGAGGGGCCCCTCCAAAGGGGTCTGGCACCAACACGCCGGGGACTGGGGACCCCCGAGCACCAGCGCCGGACTCACCCTGCTGCCCTGCCGAGACCCGGCCTGCTAGGGTCGCCATCCTCATTCAGAGTGGGAGAACTTGCAGGGCCCTCCGTGCCCCCTGCGACCTTCGAAGGCAACCCACGCCAAAACGCTAGGGCCCACGCTCCCGCTCACCATTGCCCTCACCTGGGACCCACCCTCCGCTCGCCACACAGCCGTCAGATCGGGCCTGCCAGCCTCCTGGGGGTTAACCCTAACCCTAGTTCAGCCCCTGAGGAGCCCCTCCCAAGGGGACTGGCGCCATCACGCCGGGGATTGGGGACAATCGAGCCCCAGTGCTGGACTTTCACTGCCACCCGGTCGCCACCCGGGCTGCTAGGGGCACCGCCAGTCCTTCAGGGCAGGAGAAGGGGCAGGGCCCTCCAAGCCCCCCGTGACCTTCGAAGGCCCCCTGCGCCAAAACGCTTGGGCCCACGCTCCCGCTCACCATTGCCCTCACCTCAGCCCGCCCCTCCGCTCGAACACACAGCTGGCGGATAGGGCCTGCTGGGCTCCTGGGGGCTAACCCTAAACCTAGGTCGGCCCCCGAGGGGCCCTTTCCAAGGGTCCTGGCTCCGCCACGCCGGGGATTGGGGACACACGAGCATGAGCACCAGACTCACCCAGCCGCCCCGCCGCCACCCGGGCTTCTAGGGGCGCCGCCACTCATTCAGGGCGGGAGAAGGGGCATGGATCTCTGAGCCCCCGGTGACTTTCGAAGGCCCCCCGCGCCAAAACGCTTGGGCCCACGCTCCCGCTCGCCAGCACCCTCACCTCTGCCCACCACTCCTCTCGCCGCACAGCCGACAGAATGGGGCTGCCGGCCTCCTTTGGGCTAACCCTAACCCTAGGTAGGCCCCCAAGGTATCACTCCCAAGTGCCTGGCGACGCCACACTGGGGATTGGGGACCCACGAGCCCTAGCTCCAGACTCACCCTGCCGCCCCGCCATGACCCGGCCCACTAGGGGCAACGTCCTCACAGGGCGAGAGAATAGGCAGGGCCCTCTGAGCACCGGTGACCTTCGAAGGCTCCCCGTGCCAAAACGCTTGGGCCCTCACTCCCGCTCGCCAGCGCATTCACGTCAGCCCGCCCTTCCGCTCCATGCACAGCCAGCGGATCAGGCCGCCGGACTCCTGGGGATAACCCTAAAGCTAGGCAGGACCCAGAGGGGCCCCTCCCAAGGGGCCTGGCGCCACCAAGCCTGAGACTAGGACCATAGGCCCCATCGCCAGACTCACCCTGCCTCCCTGCTGCCACTCCGGCCACTAGGGGTGCCGCTGGTCATTCAGGGCACAAGAATGGACAGGGTCTTCTGAGCCACTGGCGACCTTCGAAGGCTCTCCGTGCCAAAACCCGGGTGCCCACGCTCCCGCTCCCCAGCGCCCTCACCTCAGCCCGCCCCTCTGCTCCCTGCACAGAGGGCGGATCCGGCATGCCGGCCTTGTGTGGGCTAACCCTAACCTTAGGTCGGCCCTCCAGGGTCCCTCCCAAGGATTCTGTTGCCTATACGCCAGGGATCTGGGACCCCAAGCCCCAGAACCAGACTCATGCTGCCACAACGCCGCCACCCAGGCCACTAGGGGCGCCGCCGCTCATGCAGGGCGGGAGAACGGACAGGGCCCTGGAGAAACCGGCGACATTTGAAGACTCCCGCGCCAAAATGCAGGGGCCCACGCTCCCGCTCACCAGCGCCTTTACCTCGGGCCGCCCACCTCTCGCAGCCCAGCCAGAGGATTGGGCCTGCCGGCCTCCTGGGTGCTAACTCTAACCCTAGGTCGGCCCACGAGGAGCCCCTCCCAAGAGGCCTGGCCCTACAATGCTGGGGATTGGGGATCCCTGAGCCTCAGCTCAGGACTCACCCTGCAGCCCCACCACCAACGGAGCCGCTAGGGGCGCCGCTGGTTATTCAGGGCAGGAGAATGGGCAGGGCCCTTGGAGACATGGCAACATTCGAAGGCCCAGGGTGCCAAAACGCTGGGGCCCACGCTCCCGCTCTGCATCCCCCTCAACTCGGCCCACACCTCCACTCCTCGCACAGCCAGCGGATCGGGCCTGCCGGCCTCCTGGGTGCTAACCCTAACCCTATGACGGCCCCTGAGGGTCCCTTCCTAAGGAGCCTTGCGGCGCAACGCCGGGGATTGGCGACCCCCAAGCCCCAGGGCCGAGTGCACCCTGCCGCCCTGCCCCACACGGCCCGCTAGGGGCACTGCCATTCATTCTGGGTGGGAGAACTGGCAGGGGCCTCCGAACCCCCGCCCACCTTCAATGGCGCCCAGAACCAAAATGCTTGTGCCCAGGCTCATGTTCACCAGCATCCTCACCTCGGCCCAACTCTCCGCTCCACGCACAGGCAGTGTATAGGGCCTGCCAGCCTCCTGGGTGTTAACCGTAACTGTAGGTCGGCCCCCGAGGGGCCCTTCTCAAGTGGCCTGGTGCCCCAACGCCGGGGATGGGGTAACCGAGCCCAAGTGCCGGACTCACCCTGCTGCCCTTCAGCCACCTGAGCCACTAGGGGCCCCGCTGGTCATTCAGAGCAGGAGAATGGGCAGGTCCCTCCAGCCACCGCCAACCTTCGAAGGCCTCCCACGCTAAAATGCTTGGGCTCATGCTCAGGCTCGCCAGCGCCCGCACCTCGGCCCACCCTGCCGCGTGCTGCACAGACGCTGATCTGGTCCACCGGTCTCCGGGGGGCTAACTGTAACCCTAGATCGACCACCGAGAGGCCCATCCCAAGGGGCCTGGCGTCGCAACGCCAGGGATTGGGGACCCTGAGCCTCAGCACCTGACTCACCCTGCCGCCCAGCCGCCACCCAGGGGCTTGGGGTGCTGCCATTCATTCAGGGCGGGAGAACGGGCAGGGCCCTCCGAGACACGGTGACTTTCGAATCCCCCCCGCGCCAAAACGCCCGAGCCCATGCTCCCAAACACCAGTGAACTCACCTCGGTCCGCCACTCCACTCTCCACACAGCTGGCGAATAGGACCTGCCGAGTTCCTAGGGGCTAAACCAAAACCTAAGTTGCATCCAAGGGGCCCCTCCCAAGGGGCCTGGCTCCTCATCGCTGGGGATTGGAGATACCTGAGCCGCAGGGCCTGACTCACCCTGCCACCCCTCACGACCCGGGCCGCTAGGGGCGCCGCCGTTCCTGCAGGGTGGGAGAATGGGCAGAGCCCTTCGAACCCCCGCTGACCTTTGAAGGAGTTCTGAACCAAAACGCTTGGGCCCAGGCTCATGATCACCAGCATCCTCACCTTGGCCCAACTCTCCCCTTGATTCAGACCCATTGGATAGGGCCTGCCGGGCTCTTGGTTCTAATGAAACTCCTAGGTCGGCCCCGTGGGGCACATCCCAAGGGGCCTGGCTCTGCAACGCTGGGGATTGGTGACTCAGACCCCAGAGCCAGACTCACCCTGCCGCACTGTTGCCACCCGGGCCTCTAGGGGCGCCGCCGGTCATTCAGGGCGAGAGAAGGGCAGGGCCTTTGGAGTCCCCAGTGACCTTCAAAGGCTCACCACTCCAAAATGCTGGTGCCCACGCTCCCGCTCCCCAGAGCCCTCACCTCGACCCGCCCCTCCGTTTGCTGCAGAGCCAGTGGATAGTGCCTGCCGGGCTCCTGGGGGCTAACTGAAAACCTAGGTCGGCCCCGTGGGGCACATCCCAAGGGGTCTGGCTCTGCTATGCTTGGGATTGGTGACTCAGAGCCCCAGAGCCGGACTCGCCCTTCCACACTGTCGCCACCTGGGCTGCTAGGGGCGCCGCCGGTCATTCAGGGTGAGAGAAGTGGCAGGTCCTTCCGAGTTCCCGGTGACCTTCAAAGGCTCCTGGAGCCAAAACGCTGGTGCCCATGCTTCCACTCCCCAGCGCCCTCACCTCGGCCTGCCCCTCCGCTCCCCGCACAGCAGGCGGATCGGGCCTGCCAGCCACCTGGGGGCTAAAGCTAACCCTAGGTCGGACCCGAGGGGCCCCTCCCAAGGGGCCTGACGCCACAATGCCGGGGATTGGGGACCCCAAGACTCAGCACCTGACTCACCTGCCGCCCAGCCGCCACTCGGGGGCTTGGGGTGCTGCCGTTCATTCAGGGCAGGAGAAGGGGCAGGGCCCTCAGAGACATGGCGACCTTCAAAGGCCCCGCACGCCAAAACGCCCAGGCCCACCCTCCCACTCACCAGCGCCCTCACCTAGGTCTGCCACTCTGCTCTCCACACAGCTGGCGAATAGGGCCTGCTGGCCTCTTAGGGGCTAAACCTAACTCTAGGTTGGCCCCCGAAGGGCCCATCCCAAGGGGCCTGGTGCCGGAACACCAGGGATTGGGGACCCCCAAGCCCCAGCGCCCGATGCACCCTGTCGCCCCTCCCCACCTGGGCCGCTAGGGGCGCCGCTCTTCATTCACCTTGGAAGGATGGACAGGGCCCTCCGAATCCCCGCCAATTTTCGAAGGTGCCCCGAATCAAAACAATTGGGCCCAGGCTCATATTCACCAGCACCCTCACCTCAGCCCAACTCTCTGCTCGATGCCCAGGTGGTGTATCGGGCCTGCCGGCCTCCTGGGGGCTAACCATAACCATAGTTCGGCCCCCGAGGGGCACTTCCCAGGGGCCTTGCGTGACAACGCTGCGGATGGGGACCCCGAGCCCAAGTGCCGGTCTCACCCTGCTGCCCTTCAGCCACCCGAGCCGCTAGAGACCACTGGTCAATCAGGGCGGGAGAATGGGCAGGGCCCCCGGAGTCCCTGCTGACCTTCAAAGGCGCCCCGCGCAAAAACATTGGCTCCATTCCTCCTGCTCCCCAGCGCCCTCAGCCTGGCCCGCCCCTCCGCTTGCTGCAGAGCCAGTGGATAGTGCCTGCAAGGGTCGTGGGGGCTAACTGAAATCCTAGGTAGGCATCGTGGGGCACAACCCAAGGGGCCTGGCTCTGCAACGCTGGGGATTGGTGATTCAGAGCCCCAGAGCAAGACTCACCCTGCAGCACCATCGCAAAGTAGGCCCCTTGAGGCGCCGCCGCTCATTCAGGGAGGGAGAATGGACAGGGCCTTGGAGAAACGAGTGACATTTGAAGCCTCCCGAGCCAAAATGCAGGGGCCCACGCTCCCGATCGCCAGCGCCTTTACCTCGGGCCGCCCACCTCTCGCCGCCCAGCCAGAGGATTGGGCCTGCTGGCCTCCTGGGTGCTAACTCTAAACCTAGGTCCGCCCACGAGGAGCCCCTCCCAAGAAGCCTGGCCCCACAACGCTGGAGATTGGGGACCCCGAGCCGCAGCATGGACTCACCCTGCCGCTCCACCGCCAAGGGAGCTGCTAAGGGCGCCGCTGGTTATTCAGGGCAGGAGAACGGGCAGGGCCCTTTGAGCCATGGCAACAGTCGAGGGCCCAGGGCGTCAAAACGCTGGGGAACACGCTACCGCTCTGCATCACCCTCAACTCGGCCCACACCCCCGCTCTTCGCAGAGCCAGCGACTCGGGCCTGCCGGCCTCCTGGGAGCTCACCCTAACCCTAGGACAGCCCCTGAAGGTCCCTTCCTAAGGGGCCTGGCGCCGCAACGCCAGGGATTGGGGGCCCCCAAGCCCCAGCGCCGGATGCACGCTGCCACCCCAACCCACACAGGCCGCTAGGGGCGCCGCCATTCAGTCAGGGTGGGAGAACTGGCAGGGCCCTCCGAACCCCTGCCGACCTTCAGAGGCGCACCGAACCAAAACGCTTGGGCCCAGGCTCATGTTCACCAGCACCCTCACCTCGGCCCAACTCTCCGCTCGACGCATAGGTGGTGTATCAGGCCTGCGGGGCTCCTGGAGGCTAACCCTAACCATAGGTCGGCCACCGAGGGGCACTTCCCAAGGGGCCTGGCATCGCAACGCTGGGGATGGGGACCCCGAGCTCATGTGCCGCACTCACCCTGCTGCCCTTCAGCCACCCGAGCCGCTAGAGGCCCCGCCGGTCAATCAGGGCAAGAGATCGGGCAGGGCCCTCCGAGCCCACGCTGACCTTTGAAGGCTCCCCGCGCAAAAACGTTGGCTCCCAGGATCCTGCTCGCCAGCGCCCTCACCTAGGCCCACCCCACCGCTTGCTTCAGAGCCGGTGTATAGGGCGTGCCGGGCTCCTGGCAGCTAACCAAAACCCTAGGTCGGCCCTGAGGGGACATCCCAAGCGGCCTGGCTCTGCAATGCTGGGGATTGGTGACTCAGAGCCCCAGAGCCTGACTCACCCTGCCGCACTGTCCCCACCTGGGCCGCTAGGGGCGCCGCGGGTCATAGAGGGCGAGAGAAGGGCAGGGCCTTCTGAGTCCCCGGTGACCTTCAAAGGCTCCCCGTGCCAAAACGCTGGTGCCCACGCTCCCGCTCCCCAGCGCCTTCACCTCGGGCCGCACCTCAGCTCGCCGCACAGTGTGCGGTTGGGCCTGACGGACTCCTGGGGGCTAACCCTAACCCTAGGTCGGCCCCCCAGGGGCCCCTCCCAAGGGTTTTGGTGCCACTACGCCAGGGATCTGGAACCCCAAGCCCCAAAGCCAGACTCACCCTCCCACAACGCTGCCACCCGGGCCGCGAGGGGCGCCGCCGGTCATTCAGGGCGGGAGAACTGACAGGGCCCTGGAGAAACCGGCGACATTTGAAGCCTCCCACCCGAAAATGCAGGGGCCCACAATCCCGCACCCCAGCGCCTTTACCTCGGCCCGCCCACCTCTCACCGCCCAGCCAGAGGATCTGGCCTGCCGGCCTTATGGGGGCTAACTCTAACCCTGGGTCGGCCCACGAGGAGCCCCTCCCAAGGGGCCTGGCACCACAACGCCGGGGATTGGGGATCCCCGAGCCGCAGCCTGGGATTCACCCTGCCGCCCCACCGCCAACGGAGCCGCTAGGGGCCTTGCTGGTTCTTCAGGGCAGGAGAAAGGGCAGGGCCCTCCGAGCCATGGCAACATTCAAAGGCCCAGGACGCCAAAACGCTGGGGCCCAGCTCCCGCTCGCCATCGCCCTCAACTCGGCCTGCATCTGCACTCCTCGCACAGCCGGCGAATCGGGCCTGCCAGCCTCCTGGGCGCTAACCCTAACCCTAGGTCGGCCCCGAGGGTCGCTTCCTAAGGGGCCTGGCCCCACAACGCCGGGGATTGGGAACCCCCAAGCCCCAGCGCTGGATGCACACTGCCGCCCTGCCCCACACGTGCCGCTAGGGGCGCCGCCATTCATTCAGGGTGGGAGAATGGGCAGGGCCCTTCGAACCCCCGCCGACCTTCGAAGGCGCCCTGAACCAAAACGCTTGGGCCCGGGCTCATGTTCACCAGCACCCTCACGTCGGCCCAACTCTCCGCTCGACGCACAGGCGGTGTATCGGGCCTGCTGGCCTCCTGGGGGCTAACCCTAACTGTAGGTCGGCCACGGAGGGGCCCTTCCCAAGTGGCCCGGCGCCACAACGCCGGGAATGGGGACCCCAACCCAAGTGCCGGTCTCACCCTGCTGCCCTTCAGGCACCGGAGCCTCTAGGGGCCCCGCCGGTCATTCAGAGCGGGAGAACGGGCAGGTCCCTCCGAGCCCCCACTGACCTTCGAAGGCCCCCCACACTAAAACGCTTGGGCTCATGCTCAGTCTCGCCAGCGCCCTCACCTCGGCCCAACCCTCCGCGTGCCGCACAGCCGCTGATCGGGTCCACCGGCCTCCTGGGGGCTAACCGCAACCCTAGATCGACCCCCGAGGGGCCCCTCCCAAGGGATCTGGCGCCGCAACGCTGGGGATTGGGGACCCCCGAGCCTCAGCACTGGACTCACCCTGCCACCCAGCCGCCACCCGGGGGCTTGGGGTGGTGCCGTTCATTCAGGGCGGGAGCACGGGCAGGGCCCTCCAAGACACGGCGACCTTCAAAGGCCCCCCGCGCCAAAACACCCGGGCCCACGCTCCCGCTCACCAGTGCCCTCACCTCGGTCCGCCACTCCAGTCTCCACACGGCTGGCGAATAGGGCCTGCCGGCATCCTAGGGGCTAAACCTAACCCTAGGTCAGCCTCCGAGGGCCCCTCCCAAGGGGCCTGGCGCCGCAACGCGGTGGACTGGGGACCCCAGAGCCCTATGCCCGGACTTACATGCCGCCCTGCCGCCACCTGGGCTGCTAGGGGCGCTGTCGGTCATTCAGGGAGGAGAATGGGCAGGGCCCGCCGAGTCCCCGGAGACATTCGAAGGCCCCCGGTGCCAAAACGCTTGGGCCCAGGCTCTTGCTTGCCAGCGCCCTCACCTCGGCCCGCCCCTCCGCTCCACGCACAGCGGGCGGATCCCGCCTGCCGGCCTCCCGGGTGCTAATCCTAACCCTAGGTCGGCCACCCAGGGGCCCCTCCCAAGGGTCCTGGTGCCGCTTCGCCGGGGATCGGGAACCTCAAGCCCCAGAGCCACACTCACCCTACCGCAACGCCGCCACCCAGGCCGCTAGGAGCACTGCGGGTCATTCAGGGCGAGAGAAGGGGCAGGGCCTTCCGAGGCCCCGGTGGCCTAAAAAGGCTCCCAGTGCCAAAACGCTGGTGCCCACGCTCCCGCTCCCCAACGCCCTCACCTCGGCCCCGCCCTCCGCTCCCCGGACAGTGGCCGGATCCCACCTGCCGGCCTCTTGGGGGCTAACCCTAACCCTAGGTCAGCCACCCAGGGGCCCCTCCCAAGGGTCCTGGTGCCGCTACACTGGGGATCAGGGACCCCAAGACCCAGAGCCAGACTCACCCTGCCGCCACGTCGCCACCCGGGACGCTAGTGGCGCCGCCCGTCATTCAGGGCGGGAGAAGGGACAGGGCCCTGGAGAAACCGGCGATATTTGAAGCCTCCTGCGCCAAAATGCAGGGGCCCACGCTCCCGATCGCCAGCGCCTTTACCTCGGGCCGCCCACCTCTCGCCGCCCAGCCAGAGGATTGGGCCTGCTGGCCTCCTGGGTGCTAACTCTAAACCTAGGTCCGCCCACGAGGAGCCCCTCCCAAGAGGCCTGGCCCCACAACGCTGGGGATTGGGGATCCACGAGCCGCAGCATGGACTCACCCTGCCGCTCCACCGCCAAGGGAGCTGCTAAGGGCGCCGCTGGTTCTTCAGGGCAGGAGAACGGGCAGGGCCCTTTGAGCCATGGCAACAGTCGAAGGCCCAGGGCGCCAAAACGCTGGGGACCACGCTCCCGCTCTGCATCACCCTCAACTCGGCCCGCACCTCCGCTCTTCACAGAGCCAGCGACTCGGGCCTGCCGGCCTCCTGGGAGCTCACCCTAACCCTAGGACAGCCCCTGAAGGTCCCTTCCTAAGGGGCCTGGCGCCGCAACGCCAGGGATTGGGGGCCCCCAAGCCCCAGCGCCGGATGCACGCTGCCACCCCAACCCACACAGGCCGCTAGGGGCGCCGCCATTCATTCAGGGTGGGAGAACTGGCAGGGCCCTCCGAACCCCTGCCGACCTTCGAAGGCGCACCGAACCAAAACGCTTGGGCCCAGGCTCATGTTCACCAGCACCCTCACCTCGGCCCAACTCTCCGCTCGACGCACAGGTGGTGTATCGGGCCTGCGGGGCTCCTGGAGGCTAACCCTAACCATAGGTCGGCCACCGAGGGGCACTTCCCAAGGGGCCTGGCGTCGCAACGCTGGGGATGGGGACCCCGAGCTCATGTGCCGCACTCACCCTGCTGCCCTTCAGCCACCCGAGCCGCTAGAGGCCCCGCCGGTCAATCAGGGCAAGAGATCGGGCAGGGCCCTCCGAGCCCACGCTGACCTTTGAAGGCTCCCCGCGCAAAAACGTTGGCTCCCAGGATCCTGCTCGCCAGCGCCCTCACCTAGGCCCACCCCACCGCTTGCTTCAGAGCCGGTGGATAGGGCCTGCCGGGCTCCCGGCAGCTAACCAAAACCCTAGGTCGGCCCTGAGGGGACATCCCAAGCGGCCTGACTCTGCAATGCTGGGGATTGGTGACTCAGAGCCCCAGAGCCGGACTCACCCTGCCGCACTGTCCCCACCTGGGCCGCTAGGGGCGCCGCGGGTCATAGAGGGCGAGAGAAGGGCAGGGCCTTCTGAGTCCCCGGTGACCTTCAAAGGCTCCCCGTGCCAAAACGCTGGTGCCCACGCTCCCGCTCCCCAGCGCCTTCACCTCGGGCCGCACCTCAGCTCGCCGCACAGTGTGCGGTTGGGCCTGACGGTCTCCTGGGGGCTAACCCTAACCCTAGGTCGGCCCCCCAGGGGCCCCTCCCAAGGGTTTTGGTGCCACTACGCCAGGGATCTGGAACCCCAAGCCCCAAAGCCAGACTCACCCTCCCACATCGCTGCCACCCGGGCCGCGAGGGGCGCCGCCGGTCATTCAGGGCGGGAGAACTGACAGGGCCCTGGAGAAACCGGCGACATTTGAAGCCTCCCACCCCAAAATGCAGGGGCCCACAATCCCGCACCCCAGCGCCTTTACCTCGGCCCGCCCACCTCTCACCGCCCAGCCAGAGGATCTGGCCTGCCGGCCTTATGGGGGCTAACTCTAACCCTGGGTCGGCCCACGAGGAGCCCCTCCCAAGGGGCCTGGCACCACAACGCCGGGGATTGGGGATCCCCGAGCCGCAGCCTGGGATTCACCCTGCCGCCCCACCGCCAACAGAGCCGCTAGGGGCCTTGCTGGTTCTTCAGGGCAGGATAAAGGGCAGGGCCCTCTGAGCCATGGCAACATTCAAAGGCCCAGGACGCCAAAACGCTGGGGCCCAGCTCCTGCTCGCCATCGCCCTCAACTCAGCCTGCATCTCCACTCCTCGCACAGCCAGCGGATCGGGCCTGCCGGCCTCCTGGGCGCTAACCCTAACCCTAGGACGGCCCCGAGGGTCACTTCCTAAGGGGCCTGGCGCCGCAACGCCGGGGATTGGGAACCCCCAAGCCCCAGCGCTGGATGCACCCTGCCGCCCTGCCCCACACGTGCCGCTAGGGGCGCCGCCATTCATTCAGGGTGGGAGAATGGGCAGGGCCCTTCGAACCCCCGCCGACCTTCGAAGGCGCCCCGAACCAAAACGCTTGGGCCCGGGCTCATGTTCACCAGCACCCTCACCTCGGCCCAACTCTCCGCTCGACGCACAGGTGGTGTATCGGGCCTGCGGGGCTCCTGGAGGCTAACCCTAACCATAGGTCGGCCACCGAGGGGCACTTCCCAAGGGGCCTGGCGTCGCAACGCTGGGGATGGGGACCCCGAGCTCATGTGCCGCACTCACCCTGCTGCCCTTCAGCCACCCGAGCCGCTAGAGGCCCCGCCGGTCAATCAGGGCAAGAGATTGGGCAGGGCCCTCCGAGCCCACGCTGACCTTTGAAGGCTCCCCGCGCAAAAACGTTGGCTCCCAGGATCCTGCTCGCCAGCGCCCTCACCTAGGCCCACCCCACC